>NC_090787.1:13385000-13532500 GCF_040054535.1 Antennarius striatus
CAACTCTACTTTCGGACTATCCTCCAAACCGCAGCTGTCTGCACACATCCAGAGCTCCTTCAGCTCGCACCACGAACTGCCCCTCACCCCTCCAGCGGACCCCTCGTACCCCTATGACTTCTCCCCTGTGAAGATGCTCCCTTGTTCCATGCAGTCCCTCCAGTCCACCTGCCCTCCCACCTACGTCCCGGCTGTCAGTTATACAGCCCCAACGCCCATACCGCCCGCAATGCCAAGTTTTGTCACAGGACCCTCCGGCCTTGTGCACCAGCAGCAGAGACAGTTGTCCCCAAACCCTGGAGAGGATATTCCGTGGTGGAGCCTCCAGCAGGGCAACCACGTCAGCCACTCATCCTCACTCGGTCCCCATCGCTTCCAGCTGCAGAGAGGCTTGGTTCTGGGACACACAGACTTTGCGCAGTATCAGACGCAAATCGCGGCTCTCCTGCACACCAAGTCCCCTCTCGCCACGGCGCGACGGTGCAGGAGGTGCAGATGTCCGAACTGCCAGTCCTCCACATCCAGCGACGAGCCTGGGAAGAAGAAACAGCACATTTGTCACATACCGGGTTGCGGAAAAGTTTACGGGAAAACTTCTCACCTGAAAGCGCACCTGAGGTGGCATTCTGGAGAGAGGCCGTTTGTGTGCAACTGGCTGTTCTGTGGGAAGAGTTTCACCAGGTCGGATGAGCTGCAGAGACACCTGAGGACTCACACAGGGGAGAAGCGCTTTGTTTGCCCGGACTGCTGCAAGAGGTTCATGAGGAGTGACCACTTGGCAAAACATGTCAAAACTCACCAGAACAAAAAAAGCAAGTGTCACGACAAGTCACTTGACCACGTCAAAAGGGAGGACACGAGGAATATGATGTAACACAAGTCGTAGTCATTTAAAACAGTAGAAATCACTAGTGCAATACAGTCAGTCCAACATTAGTTCAAGTACAGAGTGCGCTCCACTTTATAGGTCTTTTTTTATTTGATTGATTCCTTACAACAGTTCCTATCATCACTGATCTGTGTAGCACATTTTTGAGTGTATATAAAGTTTCTAAGTTAATTCATTTGGGACCATGGAGAAGTTTCTAGCTCATGAGTTTGAATGCACTGTCTATATCATATCAAAGAGGACAAGTTTTCAACTTGTGTTTTGATCATTTTCTTCGGTGGAAGATTTCACTCCCTTGTAAAATTATATTTAATAGCTTTTGTTGAATGAAAGTGTTCGTTTTTGCTCCTAATGGGGTGTTTTTAAGCATGCTCCTGAAAAGATCTGCTATTGTTGATATGACCCGAATACTGTGTGAGAATAAAGATTATAACATTTTCCTCAACTCAGAATAATTCATTTAATATCTGTCACTCAAATGGGCCATGCAACAGTCTCTAGAATTAAGTCTCGTATTAATTAATGTACTTTGTGAAAAGTTTGAAAATGCTGAAACCACATTAATTTTCAACTATTTGTGGTAGAATTTAAAATTTTGAGATTAAAAAGGGCAACGATAAGTTTCTATCTTATGCAGAAAAATTCGGAGTCCACTCAGAAAAGAGCGACACTGGAACAACTTCTGATGAAAAAATTGTCTGCTTTAAAGTTCGGTTACCTGTCTGCTGCTCTACTGCTGCTATTAAGATGAGCAAAGTAATATTATAAGATGGAGGCGACAGGCGATGGGTTGGTTTTGATTCTACTGTATGTCAAGGTCTTTATTGAAATAATTAGAAATATATAAATTCTGTCAGAACATTTTGAATGTATCTTCAATACTGAAATATTCCCATGTGAGCCCTGAAATTTGATTGAGTAAAAATTACGCAATTGAAATTCCTCTCCATCATATTCAGACCCGAGCCCCTCAATGGTGGATTCAGGGGCCAATATCCAGAAATATATCCAAACTTAATTCATGATGAGAAGTTTTATTTAAAATGTCCTTTCAAATCAAAATGAATGGAACCCTCCAAAGAAATTAAATAAATATTAAATTGTTTTAGGCATTTTTTTCTCTTATACCGTATTTTCTATATTATTAAAATAAACTAGGATTGCCCTAAATTGTTACTGCTCTCTAAAAACATGTTATATTGTTTGTGTGTTATGATTAGCATTTATTCTCTTAAGACTTTGTAAAGATATGCAAGACAGCAGTGAGACTAAGCTGACAGAAATACTTTGTCTTTTGGTTGGAACATTTGCTAGTTTAACTTCTTACAGTTTCTGTGGACCTATGGATACAACCGACTGTCCAGTTTTTTAGGCCAAACCCTGAGACTTGAGTTTTTTTGTCCAACAGGATGGGAAAACAACTGCAATCACAGGTCAGATCCTACGCTTATAGCTCACTAATGCCCAAGTGTCATGTAATATTGATCACTGTTCTGCAATAACAGCACCTACACAAGGTGCACTGACCTCCTTCTAGTCATTAATTGGTTTGTTTATGTTATATGCACTGAATTGTCCATGATAGATTTATGATGACTTTATCGCTGGACAATAACTTGATTTTCTAATGTATTTAAAAATGAACCCTAAAGTAACTACATGATTCAGAAACTATTAGATCTGATCATGAAATTCAGATTCAAGCATCTGATTTAATCTTTCATTTAGAGAGCAGTCCTGTGAGGCACCACTGTGACCATGTCCGCATGAGATCAACTTGTCATTCATTACCAGTTTTCTGCCTCCACAGCGCCCCCTTTCTGCAAGAAGCCTCAACGATTCATAGACGAAAAATTATTATGACAGATGCAGAGGATTATTATAGAAGTATATGCTCATGAATTATGAATATTTCAAATCAAAGAAAGACCTTTATATGTTCATCTAACCTTGACTCAACCTGCTTTAGTCATTTTGTAAAACCCATGGCGAATACGTTTATTGCTTAACCTTGACTAAATGCAACTACAATCGGCTTTTTGTTGGTAGAAATGCATTTGTACACTTAACACATTTTTACTTATTATTATTATCCTGATGCAGCTCATTTCATCTGTTGATTTTAATGTTAAATACAATTGTAAACAGAGTTGGTATCCACAACAAAATTCAAAATATGGAATAGGCTCCACTCTCAAAAAGACCTAAACTTGAAAAGAAGCTTCAGCTGTAGATGCCCTTGACTAATATAGTAACTAGATATCACTTACAGTGTTGGCTCATCATTTTAAAGGCTCATTAATTTAGTTTTATATGAAAATAACAGAGATTATAATGATTGTTCCATCAAGAAACACCTTTCAATTTGTTAGTAAAATACTTCCATTCTGGAATCTACACAAAGTTTAAATTAAATATGAATACTTAAAAAAACTTATATGGCAGGTAAATGCAAACAACCCCTTTGAATTTGCTGCTGGAGATTTCTTGTTTTATTTAATGGTATTATTAGTTTAACTGGATTTTACACACAGCACTGTTTCCCATATGTAGCCTTCATTTATGTGCACTGCCATATCATTTGGTGGTAAAAGTATTTGTACAACTGGTGGAGTGGTTTTCCAAATCCCAAAATGATTACTCTGTATGAATATTAATAATATATTCGTTACAAAAGAGAAAAAAACCCACAGTAACATAATGACATGTGACCATTTGAACTGTGAAGTCTTAGTTCCCAATTTATGATCCTATTATAAACTAATGCCTATGAATGGAGAAGATCAAATAATCAGACCAGCTTAGCACAAAGACATTGCTCAGCTTTGATTTGGCTTCATTGTCCAAGAGAAACATTTTCCCTTTATTGCAAAAAGGACTGTAGGAAGTTTAATTGTTCATAGCAGAGATATAATAAGTTGTGGTTAAAATCTAGTTTTTAAAAGATAAAAGACTGTAAAACACCCAGACTTACTGATCACAAAAACCTGCTATGGAGCCAACCCATTTAATGGAGAATTTTATTTTCAAATGAAAAATACTCAGACAAAATTGAACTCTAGATCCACTATGTTTTAAACTTACCTGTCAATTGTTTTACATGTGTCCAAACAGGCTCTGGCACATCACTAGTGATTCGAAGTTAGTTTTGTTTCTTAAAACTTTTTCTTTTCGAGTAATTCTTACCCAAGTCATTTGACTTTACCAAATAATCCAGGCTAAATCTAATTCTGATGTGTCTCTCATGACCTGTACATTGAGTCCTGATGGTTTTCTTAGAAACGAACTTGATGTAATTTGTCTGGGTAAGGAAAAAAATGAAAGGAAACTCCTTTAGGCGCCGGACAGGAGAGGTGGGTATATGTATGAACATGACATCAAACCTCGAAGGTGATTCACTAGAATGCTGCTGTCGTTGGTTTAATCAGCAGCTGTTAGCTATGCAGCTCCCCTGACTGGGTCAAGGGACAAAACCATCTAGTAATGGGCCTCGTTATAACAGAGGGAGGGGTCAGCACAACATCAGTCTTTCATGCACAGAAATAAAAAGGTAGTTATGTTCTGACACCTTGAAAGGTCTCTTCTTTATATTCAGACATGAGCTGTAGCCGCCTGAGAAGGTAAAGAGGGTCTTCATGGCTGACAGGTGAGCTCAACCCAACATAATCAATCACTGCGAGACAACAGAATCAATCACTCCAAGACAATATAAACCTTGTGTTGTAACGTAACCAAAATTTGCAAAACACAGAGAATGAAAAATTCCATATTCATGTTGTTACCCAGTTTTTTACAGTCAGTTAAACATGGATGTCAATTTACACAAGGATGTCATTGCCTTATAATTCTATAGACATTTAGAGATTTATTTTTCATTGTCAAGTTTCTCTACTGATTGTAACAGGATATGATGAGTCATTTGCATTTTTATAAGAAAATTAGAAGCATGTACTACTGCATTTTTTAATTGCTTTTTATGGAAAGTATTGGACGCTGGGTATTTAAAACATAGAGATTTGTTCAATTTGATTCTAGCTTTGACTTCTTATATCAATAGATATAAAAGTGTTGCATTAAAGAGCAAATTTAATGCCAGATCTTTTTAAACGGGTGACTTCTAAATGGAGATTTATGTATAGGAGGTCAGTAGTCGGTCTCATGCTGGGCTCCATGTTTTATACATCAGTGCACAGTGATTATAATGTAATTAAAACGTGTTAGTTTTCTTTGTAACTGATTTCTTCTCATCATTGAATGCATAAGTAGATGCAGATAAACATTTACAGAGCCGCACAGTGTGTGCAAAGTGAAACAGTGCAGTGCAAATACTTGAACCAGCTGCTCCCTAGGGACGTGTTTTCATTTACTTTGTCCTTGACCCTCTTTGGGATTAAACTTTATTCAAGGGCTTTGGGATTTTACAGCCGCGAGGGACTTAATATTCTGGAATGGAATTAAATATTTAGCATTTTGAGAAATACTGTACATTATTTTATCTTAGCTTTGTGCGTAAAGGTTATAAGAGACGATTAACATCAGATGTCTGTACGTTAAATATGAAGCCAGCCAGGAGCATGTCAGCTTAGTTTAGCACAGAGATAGGCAAAGCAGCCAGGTTCAAGTATATATACCCTGAAATATTAGGCTATTACAGTAAAACATTGATAACGATAATTAAAGAGCAAATTCCAGTGTTTTTACTCCTAAATTCAAAACTGCACGGAATAAAAACTGCTTTATTTTAAAAACATTTTTTGGACTTGGTAGACGGAAGCAATTAATATTTACAGGTTTTATAGATCCCAACCATGTTAACTTATGAGTCTATCTCCATTGTATACCAGTGGAAGGAAGAAAATTGAATCCTATTACCAATTGGTGTAACTTTAATAGCATTACTGTAGTAGTAAAACTTGATTGATTAAATACAGAAACTCTGGGTTTGGCCTTGATGTGGTCCAAAAAGAAGGCTAGCAAAGAGTCTAAAAATGTATGTCTATGTGCCTTAAACACAGAACCAATGCTATGATGGTGTATGATTTTAGCATTACAGCATCCAGAGTGTAACAGCGTCACTTGACTTGACAGAATCAAACAGAGCTACAGTATTTCACCCTGTACCACAGTTACTGGTTTATGCTCAGTAACTGTGATTTATTGTTCAGCTGTTAACCCGTGGGTTAACAGTTGACATCATCAGTCTATACTTTCTCTAAAGCTGATGTTTCAGAATGATTCTTGACAGAAAATAGACACTTATAGAGCTCTAATAAATTTGTGATATCTGAATTCAATTAATTTAGTAAATTATAGATAACATACTTCATTTACAGCTTATATTTAAACATATTTAAATTAAGCATTGACAGACTAGGCTCGTGTTTGTCAGTGGGTTCTCCTTGAAACAAAGGAATGAAAAAACAGAAAAGTTGATGAAATGAGGGAAACACCAGCGATACCAGCGAGACACAGTGGCTTGAAGGAAATTCACTGATAGCAGACTGCAGAGATTCACGACCCCAGTGAGGCAATGTAATCTATATTGTGGGGATTTTAAGTTTCGTTTTAAATTTTCATTTTTAAATCAAATTTTGCAGTGAAAATAAGTGGCTCACTTACATAAGTACAGGAAGAGTCAGCCCTCCTCAGCCCCAGTCGTCTGTCTGACTTTACGTTCGCATTTTGCCCCATCTTGTGGACAGTTTTGTGCAGCTACTGGTGAAAACAACACCACATATTTTTTCTTTCACATATCCTTCACAATATATCACTCCATGTCTTTGCAACTGAAGAGCAAAGGGGGAAAAGAAGGACAAACTTTCTCAGAGGCTCAAAAACCACTACTTCATCTCACAACAATTCATATGTGATAATCAGATTAATTGGAAATCTGATCATATAGACATGTTTATAAGGATTCAAGCTTTGTATTATATTTTAATACAATATTCACGCCCTTTTGCTGGGTTCAGGCCTCATTTGCCAGAGTGATTCCTAAGACCATATAGTAAGAATAATAACATGAAGGAAATTTAAAAACACCATTTTAAGAAGGGGTTTCATCAAGGACAGTCTGGACTGAAGGATCAGTATCAGTATCTTGTAATTATTTCTAACGTGTGCGAGAATGTGCGCATTTGAAGATTATCATATAATGTTTTTCTTTATTTCAATGTGTGACCACTTGTTTGTTTGACTTTGTCTGCAAGAGATCTGGGAATTTTGTCTGTGGATTTGGATCAAATTTTGTGTATAGGTGGCTGTTGGGATGAAAAAAATAAAAATTTTGAGGTACAAGATTCTGAAATTTGGTCTGGGTTTTTTTTTTTTTAATTCTGCCAATATCTTAAAAAATAATAATAGACTAATGAATATAATAATACAGATAATCCATTATCATGACCAATTAATTATGATCTGATCCAGATCATATAATCTGGTGAGACTCAGGTTATGATCAAAATACGATCACGTGATATTTACAAGGGGTAATTATATATTGGGTCGTACTGTGTTGTGTGTGCGTGTGTGTGTGTGTGTGGGGGGGGGGTGCTCGGCATGTTGCAGGACTGAGCAAAACAAAACCATTGTGGTGACGTCACCGTAGTTTGCACTATGTTTGTTACATTCCTGGATTATAATCCCGTTCTGAGCGCCTGTGACGGAATGGCGCAGTGGAGCTGTCCGGTGCTGAAAACATCTCGGACTCTTAACAGCCTGTTTGCGCTGCACTGCACTTGTGTGGTGTCACGAGATGAAAAATGACCTTTAACCTCAGTCATGACGTCAGAAATAAGAAGTTTCCAACACGTTCCATCGTAATAACGATTAGCCGTCGTGTGCATCAACTCATTGTCCTGCGTTCATGCGCGATGAGACGCGTTCCGGGTTAATGACTCGGTTTATAATTAGTCCCCTGGAGGAGTTCTGGAATGGCCCATTTGTGTTCCGCTCCTGCTGGACTCATTTTTGGTTTCTCACTGCCACCTGGTGGATTTGGGGGTTTTTTTTCGTTTGTTCAGCATCGCGATGGTCGTTGGTCACATCTTCACCAGTTACACCAGACCTGTGTGCGCAAAAAGTGGCCAAATCAGACGACACACTGTAGATTTAAAGGTAATGCTGTTGTATTAAACTTATTTATTATTGGTTTCACTTCATAACGCAGCGATGGTAAAGTCAATCACTGGACTGAATGGCAGGGATCAATAAATTAATAAAAGCGACGTAATGAGTGCTCAGACTGGTGAGTTTGGCGTCAGTGTCGTCCTCTTTGTTTTAACGCACAGGAACCAAAACGTCCATCTCTCCCCCCCTCCCCTCCTCGATCTTGATCCCTCCTCACGTAGCCTAATGTGTTGCTCATAGCATCAAACTTCAGCTACATGTTCGTGACCGGGATTCAAACCAGAGCCGCATAGATCAGGAGACAGTCAGCACTTCCCAAAAGTCACACTTTATCAGCCGAAAGCCGCGCCATTCAGCGTCCGGCATGCAGACAGCCCGCAGACAGGTCTGCTCCACAGACACGCAGCCCCGCCAGAGGCAGAGCTCTCCGCGATCCGGCCGTGCGCAACGACAATAAGCATCAAGGCTCGCCTTAGGTATCAGCAAATCAAACGTACTTCAACAAATCAAGGTCACCTTGTGGGATCTATACCGAGCAGAAGCTCAGGTCTGCTTTATTTTGGAGTCTCCTAAAGAGCGGAGCAGTCTCTTCTCCCCCCCCCCCCTCCCCCCCGGTCTTCAATTAATGATCAATTCACTTTAATTTTTTTTTTATTTTCTCTTGGACCGCAATTATTCACCTGAACCTTCATATTCAAGGTGAGTGGATTTATTCATCTATGAGGTTCTAAGGAGAACGAACTCTTCTTTATTGTCGCTGGCGATGCTCTAACAGGTGTTTTATACGTGCTGCTCTCAACAAAAACATACATTGTCATGGAGTTTGTTTATGAGCTGCATGCTCATTACAAGTGTTGTTACACATCAGGTAAATTTGAAGCGGTGTCTTAATCCTTTACTAACAGGTTGGTGCCAAGGGCAGAGGAGCGCACGTCATCTTTTTCCATCGACTGAATTTTTTTAATTATTTTTTTTGCAAGTGATGCAATGATTCCCTATAACTAATATTTATCATGCACGCTCCTGAAAACAGACATCAGAAGGAAAATACATTCTAAATTCCTGAAAAATTTATCTTTCCTTTCTATTTGCAGTTTTTATATTTTTTTTCTGCACTTCATCTCCAGAAATTCAACAGTGACGGTTTTGATGTTACAGTTGAGCTCTTCAACCATTAGAGCTTCAGTATTTTTATTGGGGGTAAGAGAGGGGGGGGGGGGGGTTGACAGACATGAAGCTGACCTATCATTCATCCCGAGCAGGATGTCAGTAAACTCTGGGACCATTTTAGCGAGTTATTCTTCTTTTTTTTGCCGATTTATTTTCATCCCAACTTGTAAAATAGACTGCGCCCCGTCTAAATTTTTATATTAGAAATATTTTTTTTTTAAAAACCTTACACTTTATGGGTTGTCTCTCTTTTCCTGCAAGCCTTACTTTCCACAAAGAGAGATTTGTGGACATTTAAGAAAAAGAGGTGACCAGGCTTTTTGAGGTGAGGACTTTGGCACAGGGTCTCTGGAGCGATGGCGGCGTCTGCACCCTCCTCCTCCGGCGGCGAACCGGATCCCAACTCGACAAATTTACGACCGCCGGGCTCAAGTAGGTCCATCACAGATAAAATGCTATTTTACGTGTGCTATTTATTTTGTGGACAATGTCATTAATCATTTCCATCGATGGATGAAAGGGTGGGGGGGGGGTGGTGGGGGGCTGGAGGAGGAGAGAGAAGGGGGAGAGGGGGAAAAAAAATCGCTGCCATTTCAGGAAGGCTTCCTTCGCCACAAATCACCGCTGCGTTTCATTCCCCGCACGGACCTCCCGGCTTGTGCGTGACAGACGAATGCTGCTGTCAAGAAATGATGTCCTCCGCTGACATTACAGTCAAGGCAATTATCCCGCAAAACAAGCATGAGGCTGCGCCAAAACCACACTGGAAATATCAAAAACAATATCAAGCTGTTTATTATTATTATCATTTTTATTATTATTATTATTATTATTATTATTATTATTATTATTATTATTATTATTATTATTATTATTATTATTGGTGGTGGTGGTTTTAATGTGCTCTAGCTGAAGTGCCTGCAAGGAAAAGCAAGGAAATATTGCCCCTGAAGTGGTTGTTTGTTCAGCCATACTAAATTACCCCGTAATGACATTGTAGCCTTCAAGAAAAGGGACACTACACAGCCACCACAGTCCTTTAATTCTTTTTTTCTGTTAGAAAAATAAGACTGAGTCTTCTGTCAGTATCATGTCACATGGTACAGAGATACTCCTGACCCAATGGATCCAGACAAACACGGGTGAAGGTTCCAAAATAAAATGCCACCTTTTTACATTGAACTGCCACGTCTTCTCACCAATATTTGACTGCAACATTGGTATGACTTTGCATATCTGCCTGATGAAATGCAGCGATGCAATCGATGCAGTTTGTTTCCAGCCAGCCTTATACATCCATGTATTGTTTCGTGCGTTGGTGCGTTCCGTGGACATCTGCTCGTGTTTATTTTCCTTTCCTTTCTTTTCCTGTTTTTTTTCTTTCTTTCTTTCTTGTTTCATTGTTGCGCATCTCATCTTCTCTGGATGGGTAGAAAGTCATTATGAAGACTGAGTCAAAGTGCGTCTATGGGCTGATAGGGCAATGATTTATCTAATGATCCAAAGCAAGGGTTCAATTGGGATGTGGGAATGGGACTGTCCCCCATACCCACCCCACCCTCCCATTTCTAACCTCCCAACCCTCCTCCTCCTCTTCCTCCTCCCCCCTAAATTGCTGCTTTTGAGGGTTTCGTTTATGCTTTCTATCCATGTGCCCCCCCCCCCCACACCCCATCCCCTCTCTGGCTGGAAGCCCTTGATAACGCAGTAATTCTATCTGTCACTGGCCAGCCCATTCATGTGATGCTCGCATTTTAACCATCTTTTCAGTCAATTAGATCTTTAGGCTGGCGTGGAACCAAACGGATAATTAATTTTAAGTCCCTGCTGAGGCCATGAACGGCCACATGAAGTGGAAATAGGCTACTCCAGATCCTGTTCGATATTTAAATAATCCCCAGGACACCCAGTGTTTTTGATATTTTTGTTTCACTCATTCTCCTCTCCATTTAAATCCAACATTGAAATGGTCACGATAAAAAAAAAGAACAGCAAATATTGATTTTTAGGCTAACGAGAGGCCTTTTAATTGGGTCTTCTCCATCGTTCCAGGCTATGACGCATGGTGTGGAGTCGCTCATGGATGTACTCGAAAATTGGGAATGAAAATATGTGGTAAGTTTTGCTTTTTTCTTTCTTTCTTTTTTGCTGTATATATTGACATAAAAGAGCAAAAACCAAGTACTGTATCCACAGGCAGAGTGGTCAGACGTGGATTTTTTTAATGCCTGTTAGAATGACCAAAGGCTTCGGCCTGCGTGATTTTAAAAGACTCACCGGAACAGCATGGACCTCTGAGATAAAAGGACGCATTGAAGCTCAATCTATATTAAAATTTAGATAATTAAATAACCGATATGTCCGATCTGATGTCCGATCTAGAATCTGTGACTGTGAAGATGAAACTTGTCGATGTAATTTAAGATATATCTTTGCCATGATTAGAATATTTTATCTCTTTCTATTAATATCAGACGGATTGATACAGTGATTGTGAACATACCCTCTGGTGCTGTTTTTACCAACGGTTTCTGCTGGTTTGATCAGTTTAATAATTAAAATAATGCCTCAAAAAAACAACTTCAGGGATATAAGAAGAAAATTCAGTTACAAAAAAAATTTATAATAAAAAAAGTCCCCAATTATTTAGGTGAAATGCCAGCAAAATGTATTCTGATTATGTCCATACCGATAAATATGCATATGATATGTGGAAGATTTGACACTCGGTCTGTTTGTTCACTGAAACCAGGATTGCTGGAAGGAATTTAGGATTAGAATTGCTGCGTGGCGTGGAGATGTGTTTGATGATGATGATGATGATGATGATGATGATGATGATAATGATGATGATGATGTCACCCAGGTTGATCTCACATGGCCTTCCGACGTCCACAGACGTCACACCTTCAGCTAAACAGCTTCAGGTCTCAGGAAAAGCTCCTCAGCTGCTATACCATCAGTCATGTTATGGGCTGTACTGCACCTACATACCGCACCTATACCGACACACCATCCAAAATCTGTTTCAATCAATCAATCAATCAATCAATCAGTCAATCAATCCTCTTGGATGAGAGGCGAAACGTCTTCAAGAAACTTTCTTAAAGTCCAGTAGACAGATTTAAACAGCTTTGGATAACCATGACCTGTACAACTGAGAACCTGCACAGACACACCTACATACTGTACCTACACACTTCTTCACTTTGGTTTCGCGTCACGATCATCAGATTTGTGCCAGACATTATTTTGAGGGACAACAGTATAATGGAGCTGGGACATGAACGAGCTTCATCTGAAGGACTCTCCTCCCTTCATGTATTTATTTATTTATTTGTCTGATCGTTTTTACCGTAGAATTTAAGCCATTTTGCAGTTTTAGGAAGCCTTTATATGTCTTACAATACTACCAAGCGAGAGAGAGAGAGAGAGAGAGAGAGACAGAGAGAGAGGGGGTGGGGGGCGTCACAGATGAGAGGAGATTACTGTAATTAGTCAACCTGCTCTTGCAAAGAAACGGTGTTGCTGTCAACATGCACGGGAGCTGTACTCACCCAGCTGACCCCTCTGCTTCTTGTCACCGTTTAGGGTTTTTGCAGAAGAACAACAGCCTGGAAGAGAGAAACAGGACTGTGGGTTCCTTCAAGGAGCGAACAGCCAAGAACCTCATGTCGTGCGATAACATTGGCGGAGACGCGCGTTTCAGACGCACGGAGACGGACTTCTCTAATCTGTTCGCCAGAGGTAGGTTTTAGGGGAAGTAGGTGAAACCATCATTTTATATTAATTAAACATGCATCTATCACCCAATGTTAAAGATTGAACTTTACCAAATAAACAAACTGTTGTATTTTCCTGTTTTACGTGTGTGTGTGTTTGTGTGTGTGTGGACTGTGATAACCAAAAAATATATGAATGCAATAAAACAAGTTAAAGCAAATTATAAGCAGATAAATCAGATTGGACAATGCTAAACTACCTCTTGAGCAATGCTGGTAATGACTAAAAAATTTTTTTCAAACTGCCTGTGGGGCGCGCCCCAGGTCGAATAGCACAGCGCCCCCCCCCCCCCCCCATGCGCTCTCATGGTCAGGTGTGCGCAGGGAGTATATTAGCTCTATCGTGTAGGGTTTGGCGATATGAAGTGCAGTAAACAAACCCTATTGAGAAATCAAAAAAAATTTTTAAAAGGATGACTGACTTCCTCATTTTGATACAAAAAAAATAAAAGAAAACAAATCAGCACAAATTATTTTATTCATTTTTGCTTTGTAGGTTAAAGTGTTTCTTATATTGTGCTCCTCTGTTGATGTTGCTGAACTGAATTTGAATTTGTAATTATTTATTGATTTTATTTAAATTTAATTTTCAGTAACAAATGGTGTAATAAGTTGGTTAAAAATGTTTATAGTTTAAACAGGGTTGTTTTTTTTTATTTCAAGCAAATGGATGCACTTAAAATCTTTTCTGTTATAGACTAAAAGATAGTCTTAATAAAATTATTCTTTGTTATAAATTGAACTATATATCTTTTTTCTTTTTGTTCGTTAATGTTAAAAAGAATACAATGTTATGCAGAGGTGTACTCATAACAATTTTATAGAAAAATTATA
Organism: Antennarius striatus; assembly: GCF_040054535.1. Classification (NCBI taxonomy): domain Eukaryota; kingdom Metazoa; phylum Chordata; class Actinopteri; order Lophiiformes; family Antennariidae; genus Antennarius; species Antennarius striatus. The sequence continues at coordinate 13,398,804 of NC_090787.1, forward strand.
TTATTCATAGTCGTGGTGGAGAGTGGGGGGGTGCATGAAATGTTTTTTGCTTGCTAGGGGGGGGGCATTACAGAAAATACTTGAGAAGCACTACTTTAATGCTTCAGTTTTGTTTTGCAGATCTGTTGCCTGCCAAAAATGGAGAGGAGCAGACCATGCAGTTCTTGCTGGAGCTTGTGGAAATCCTCACCAACTATGTCCGAAAGACTTTTGACAGATCAACCAAGGTCTTGGACTTCCACCACCCTCACCAACTTCTGGAGGGTATGGAGGGCTTCAACCTGGAGCTGTCGGACCAACCTGAGTCTCTGGAGCAGATCCTGGTGGACTGCAGGGACACCCTGAAATATGGAGTGAGAACAGGTGAAAACACAGAGGCCTGAAGCTGCTGCACCGCCTGATGCAATCAATAGCTCTCATTAGCTTACATGCCAGTAATGATTACAGATAAGCCATTTTACTCTTCAGACTCCCAAAGATTAATTGTTTTCTGGGCATTGTGTTGCATCATTGTCTCTTCATCAATTGCAGGTCACCCCAGGTTCTTTAACCAACTGTCCACTGGATTAGACATCGTTGGCTTGGCAGGAGAGTGGCTTACCTCAACAGCCAACACTAACATGTGCGTACTCAGATACGTTGACCTGTAAAGTTTTTAAAGAACTGCTGCACTGCATGCGTACAGTCAGTCAGATAAGGACTTAGATAAAAGCACTTAGAATTATGTTTAGTTTAAACGTCATCAGGTTCTTTTTATTCTAAGCCTTTTAACTTTTAATTGGGTCTTGTAGAACCGAGGGTCTAAGACTAATACACAAGGCTGGCTGGGAGTAATTTACTGTCTTCAGCCGAAGAATAGCTGCTTGTTCTAATAGATTGTCATTCTAGTCAGAAAACAGAATACACAAAGGAAGGCATTTGTAGAGCTGCTCCCCACAGTATTGTCACTGTTGCCTGCACTCAGGCAGTGGTCATATAATACAGCCCTGCAGTCAAACCAAATTGCATATTGATTTGCATTCACAGTTTACATGCTGTCTTTGTTTCAACTAAATCTAGTTCCTGTGGAATAACAATCCAGGAGCCCAGAGGGTCATCTGTACACAATATGAACACCCACCACAGGGACTGTGACCGTTGCTTTAAATCCCTTTTTTATTTTTTATAAACTTGTAAGAGAAGGGTGTACCGAGTTTATCACTTATTTCCATTTCATTGTGTGACATATAAATTGGTATATCACTTTGTGAATAAAACTTGGTTTGAAGAGTCTTTGCTAATGTGTAGCGTATATTCAAGTTTAAATTTCAGGAAAAGTATCTGTCTCCCGCTTTGATTTCCATTCCCATCACAGTTAAATAAAGGGGAAGCAATGATAAGGAATCAATCAGCAGTGAGGTCACATTCAGCTTCAGGGGAGTGACGCCTTTTCTTTTTAACTGAGCCTGTTGTAAACATAATATGTAGCCTCAGAGCAGATGATGTAATGCTTTTAAATAAAACCTTAATCAAATGTTAATCTTAATAAACAGAAGACTTTTTAAAGCTATTACTCTGTATGCTTTGCTGCAAATTTATTTAAAAAAAAATCTAATGAAGGATTTGTGGATAATGTCACATAAATCATTTTAAAGATTAGTTGTAATTAATGAATTAGAATAATGTTGGGTTTTTTAAACATAATAAATGTTAACTATTAATAAGATGATTAGTTTAAAATTGCAAAATGTCTTATTATAAAATAGTACTACACATTCTATGGTGATGCATTGTGACTTTTATCCGAATAGATGTTTTAGACCTCTGATTGGTCCTTGTTGCAAATCTTAAACACAAACCTGAAACATGAATAAACTGGTTCTAGTCTGTGTTGCTGTGTTCCTGCAGGTTTTTTAGTGAATATCAGTGAAGATGACTTGAGCTTTGGAGGTTGCTTACATGCTTGTAATTTACCTTTATTAATTACTCCATCAGACCTAATTACCCCTGGCAGATATTGACTGACACTAATGGATTGACAGTCACATCCAGGTCTTGCATAATCAGTATGAGTGTGTATCATCTGCACGAATGAATACATTGAAATGAATGTGTAACATCTGCGAAGTGGCATGTGACTTGTTTACACCCCCCTCTATATTACGGTTTGCTCTAAGATGCTGTGGGGCACAATGTGACATTCTGTAATGTTCCACTGATTCATTTACTTTCCTTGCATGAACAGACAGATGCTTATGTAATTGGAAGAATATTGGAGAGTGTGGGGGAATCTGTACTGTGATTCCAAACTGACTGTTTTTCTCTGAGGTAAACGGAGTTAAATGTGCTTTGATGATGATGGAAAAAAATCAGCACAAATTGTTTCATTCATTTTTGTTAAATTGGTTAAAGTGTTTTATATATTATGCTACTCAGTTAACGTGGCTGAACTGAATTTGCATTTTTCTATTATTTATTGATTTTATTTTTTCAGTATCTAGTGGTGCAATAAGTTGGTCAAAAATGTTTTAATTTCAGGCAAATTGACAATTGATATTATTCATAGTCGGAAAGTGGGGGGGGGGTGCAAATTGTTTTCTTCTTGCTAAGGGAGAGGGGGGGGTGTAACAGAAAATAATTGAGAAGTACTGGAGTAAAAAAAAGGCTTTACTTTCTCCCTTCATTGCAGGTTCACCTATGAGATCGCTCCTGTCTTTGTGCTCATGGAACAGCTGACGCTCAAAAAGATGAGGGAGATTATTGGCTGGCCTGATGGAGAGGGGGATGGAATATTTTCTCCAGGTGATGAAGAGGAAGTTAATGCAGCTCAGTAACTCTAGTTGTTACGTAAACACTAGACACTGTTGTTATTATGTCATTCTTTATCAGATACCATTAAGTGTTCTGTTTGTTTAGGTGTACTGTAGTTCTATAGTTAAAGCTTTAATAGTTGATCTGCAGTTACATGATCTTACGACAGTGCAGAAATATTTTACAAGTTAGGTAATAATTTATATCCAAAGGTAATAACATAGATATTCAATGATTAATACACATTTTCACAGAAATGTTTTTGTTTATTAATACCTACAGTTGTATTTCTTTGCAGGAGGTGCAATTTCCAACATGTACAGTGTGATGATTGCCAGATATAAGTTCTTTCCTGAAGTCAAGACCAAAGGCATGGCAGCCGCCCCCAGGCTGGTCCTCTTCACATCAGAGCACGTCAGTCTGTTGCTGCATTCCTGCACTCACATTATTCAAGCACCTTTTTCATTAATGTTGGTAGGTTAAATGTGATCTAACCCAAATTGTGACTGAGCGACATCTCTTTTTGTAGAGCCACTATTCCATCAAGAAGGCCAGTGCAGCGCTGGGCTTTGGGACGGAGAACTTGATCCTTCTGAAAACAGATGAAAGGTGCTTTATATGTTGTATTTAATACATAACCCACATGCAGACAGGCTGGGAAAAGAACTATTTCTACCATCACTACTGACCATCTTCTTCTTGTCTAGAGGGAGAGTCATCCCTGCTGATTTGGAAGCCAAAGTTATAGACGCCAAGCAAAAGGTGAATGTCAGCAACAGTAGCTCAGACAGCAGCATAATTGTGTGCTATTAGTGCTACCACACACAATGAGGAAAAGCCCTCTGATCCATGGACTTTATTTGTGGCAAAAGAAATATTGTGGTTAGAACGGCAGGGACATGTTCCTGAGGTTAATGCCGTGTGATGCGGCTCCAGTCAGCAGCATCTCTCCTGACAAGTAACAAACAGACAAGAAGAGACGGGAAAGCAGGTGTAAACAGGAAGAGTGCTTGATTTGAAAGAATCACAGTAAGTATACAAACACAGCTTATCTTTTCACACCTAATGTTGTTTTTTACAGGGATACGTTCCATTGTTTGTGAACGCCACTGCCGGGACCACCGTCTATGGAGCCTTCGATCCCATCAATGAAATTGCAGACATATGTGAAAAGTACAACATCTGGCTTCATGTGGATGTAAGAGAGTATGAGTAATCCTCAACAACCCCCCAAAAGTCACTTGTGTTCAGTCACTAACATGTTCGTGACATGTGTCTTGTTCTGTGCAGGGTGCCTGGGGAGGAGGTTTGCTCATGTCGAGGAAACACAGGCACAAGCTGAATGGAATTGAGAGGTGAAAGGTCTACACATAAACAAGAACATTACATATTTTTTCATAGAGGTGAATTGTGCTGATTAAGTAACTACTCATGTTGCAAAAATGTAGGCAAATAGGGAAAAAAGGTCAGCATTGCTACTTAAATTTTAATACATTTCTGATAAACTTTATCTTATTTTTATTTTTCAAATGCAGTCAGTCAGTCATCTTCAGATTACCACCGCTGTATCCGCCGCAGCAGGTCACGGGGAGCCGGAGCCTATCTCGGCTCCCCGTGAGAGCTGTGTTAACTCCTTCATATCTTTGCAGGGCTAAATCAGTCACCTGGAATCCTCACAAAATGATGGGGGTGCCGCTGCAGTGCTCAGCCATTCTGGTCCGAGAGAGGGTGAGACTGTTTGCACGTCTGCAGCACACATTATCAGTCCTGTTCATAGAGCAGACAGGTGTGTTCTGCTGGAGTCAGCTCATCCTTTCTTTCACCTGGACTGTGTCCTTTGTAGGGATTGTTACAAGGCTGCAACTCCATGTGCGCTGGTTACCTCTTCCAGCCAGATAAACAGTATGATGTTACATATGACACCGGCGACAAGGCCATTCAGTGCGGACGCCACGTCGATATCTTCAAGTTCTGGCTTATGTGGAAGGCAAAGGTGCGCATTTCATCTCTAAAGCCTCTATTTACCATCACACCTCGAATGTGACACTCACCACTCCTGATTTTTCTCTTTCCATCCACCTTAAAGGGAACAGTTGGATTTGAACAACATATTGACAAGTGCCTGGATCTGTCAGCGTACCTCTACAATAAAATAAAAAACAGAGAGGGCTACGAGATGGTGTTCAATGCAGAGGTGAAATCACATCACTATCATTATAATACACAGCTACTATATTTAGTAGTGACATGCAGAAATGTAAGTTCAAAAGATACTCGAGATGATCAGCTGCAGCAACAGAGAAAATCTGTCTGTGCTGTTCTTATCTGGATGTTTCTGGCTAATGGAACACGTGTTTGTGTATATGGATAAATTACTACATGTAGTCACTGTCTTAAGTCATTCTCAGGATTGATTGGTCTGAAATCACTGAAGGCAGGTTTTACCCCTGCCCATAATAAATGCTATTCCCATTTCCTCTTATCAGCCGCAGCACACTAATGTGTGTTTCTGGTACTTTCCACCGAGCCTACGTGGATTGCCTGATGGAGAAGAGAAGCGTGAGAGGTTGCACAAGGTAGAGACTCAGGATTCATGCTGTGTTTGTTTTAAGTTACTCATAAAGTCTATGCATTTCCTCACAACAGTCTTTTACCCCAACAGGTGGCCCCGAAGATCAAGGCTATGATGATGGAGTCTGGGACTACAATGGTTGGCTACCAACCCCAAGGTGACAAAGTCAACTTCTTCCGCATGGTCATCTCCAACCCTGCCGCGACCAGGTCAGACATCGACTTCCTGATCGACGAGATTGAGCGACTGGGGAATGACTTGTAAGGGAAGCCTGAGTTTGGCTTCAAGTCTCAAATCTCGTTGGTCTCATAAAGTCACTGAAATTGTCTGCTTAAAGGTTTTCTCTGGCAATGCACAGCAAATTGTACAATGTGTGTCTTTTCTCTGTCTCTTCTGTCTTTAGTAGTAATGGTATATATATTGAAAACATTTTACTGTAACAGAAGGTCACCGGAGTGAAAAGGAAAAGGAACATCCAAAGTAGATAGAATTGCAAAAGCACACAGGCATTCTTGCTTTAGCACAAGTTAAGAAAGGAAATCAAATTGAAGGGTTGATGCTGGTTACTTCTGTGCAAGTGTAGCTACAAAAATATCTGAGCACTTGAACAATTTATTTGAGGAAAGAGAAAATAGAATTTCAAACAAGAGTAGAATTACAAAGAAATTAAATTAAAATTTCTTTTCATATGAATAAGAGAATTACATTGTACCCCTACTCTGCTGTTATTTCCCCATGAAGTTACTTCATTGGTGTTTTCAGAGATTTTTGTGTAGATTGTGTATAGCATTGTTACATTGCCTTTGTGCCAAATGTGTCCTAGATTTACACTGACAAAATACTATATATAAATCGAACACACATTATAGTATGTAATAGCCAAATCAGTTCATTTATATTCAGAGATTATAATTGTGAATAGGCTATACGCTGTTCTGTTCCATTTGTATGTTCCCTTCTTCCTATTTGGAAACTACTGTAAAATATCACAATATTTTAAATAAGAGTCTTTAGTGTATTTGAGAACCAAAGAAGGGTTGAGTTACATTTAACAAGATGCACACGCTCCTTGTTCTCCCTTAGAGATAGATTCAGATGTTTCTATGAGAATAATTAACTTAAGCCTTTGACTTCAGTGCTATCTATGTTGTGTACATGTGCAATGTCATTGTGATTCACTCATTGAATGTTGTTGAGACACTTGGCCAAATGTTAGAGGCATGACCGGCAGTGCGGCTGCTACTGCTGGTGCTATGTTAATGATAAAAAGCACAATGTTAAACCGTGTTTATGGGAAGCTTTTATTCTATGGACATATGATTGTATCATCACCGTGTCATGTGGAGTGAAACTCTAATATGCAATTTTGTTAGTCTTAACATGCTGACTCTAGATATACCTTTATGGTTTAAAAAAAAACAAACAAATATTTGGGATTATTTATCTTTAACACATGAACAATGAAATGCACAGCATTTGCTACTGTAACACAATTTACTGAACAATTGTACATTCCTGAATTTGTTCAATTCAATATTGGCACTTTACCTTCACGCCATTATTTGAGTTTTACTGTTGTATCCACAGTCGTAATAAAGATGTGAGCTGTAGGAATATCTTTGGGAACGGTTGGGGTTTTTTTTTCCATTTTGCAGTTTTTGCAGAATTGACTGTACGTTAATCAATGAGTTCAGGTGAGTTTTGGCTTTCAAATATTGTTCATTCTCTATTCCCTATAGTAAAATCCCACCAAAATAGAAGAGTGACGACAAAATATTCACAATGAGCCTTATTTATAGTATTTCAAAATAATTATTTATTTGCCAAAGGTGGTTTTTAACAGTTCAAAAGACAGAAATGCATAATGTCTGAATAACTGTATTATAAATGTGTTAGAACATGTTTTACAGCTGGGGTTAATAATTTTAAAGGCATTCTGAGAAAGTAGTCAAGAAGTGTCAAAGTGATGAAGAAAGTGTCATGTATGTTTTTTGGGCTGGAAAAAAGCTCCTCAGGGATTCCAAACAAAATATTAGGAGTAAAAGACAATATTTATTGTTGGTTACTCATCAGTCACTGTCAATGACAGGTTGAATGCATCAAGGTGACTTTAAATTACCAGATGAGGAAACTGTCTCTGCACTGAAATCCAACCTGGAGGTAAAATTCTTTCAAAAGAAGAACAATATAGAAAGAGAATTTCCCAGTTTTATAGAATTTATCAACCCTATGTTGCTTTTCTTTTTTGCCAGGTATCTTTTAAAACATACTGGCTGTCATAAACCATTGGTCACGTAGATCAAACATGGTATTTAGTGGCTGATCATCTCCCAGCTTTCATGAGCACCCCACTTTCAGTTCCTGCAGTCCTCTCATTATTCAGAATTTTAAGGTATTTACCATAAAATGCACCAGACTGTGCTGCAGCCCAACCTCTTTTTTGTCCCATTTCAAGGCTCTGCCTGGCTGCATTTTATTTTGACACAGCCGTAGAGGCGCTGGCTGTCTCATTGGATCTCCTCCCCATCCTCCACCAGGCAAACGGAGCCTCTTTGTTTCACGCTTCAGTGCTGCAATCATTACAGACTCGGTGTCACTGGCTGCTTTGGAAAGTTACAGGGAGCAGAGGATTAAAGGAATAACTGCTCATATAATGGGGTAATAGAAATAATAACCCCCCGACCTTTTGACTCATGATAATTGGGGATGGGGTTGCTGAAGGGATGGCGATATAACTGAAGGTGAAACAAAGCAACGTATAATGACAGGGCCAATTTGGAGGCAGGTGCCAGAGAGCCTTCAAATGACTGAATGAGAATGAAAACAGCTGCTGCATTTTGTCTCAGTTTGCTCACCAGACATGAATGAAAGTGATAACAAAACTAAACTTAAACCAGAAAACAGTCTTTTCAGTACATCATGTATAAAATATAAGTATATAATGGAAAACCAGACCTGTAACTCATTTATGATATACAATTAAAATTTAGAAGTGTGTCACCGAGTTCACCACTTGAATCCACAATTAGTATTTCTACCAATACTAATTACTGGCATAATTAAACCTTAATCAAGAGGTGAGCAGTCCAACAAGAGTAATAACGTGCTGAAGCCCTTCTGCTTCTTCAGCCTCTTCCTCTTGAGTGTGTGTGTGTGTGTGTGTGTGTATGTGTGTGTGTGTGTGTGTGTGTGTGTGTGTGTGTGTGTGTGTGTGTGTGTGTGCTGCCTCTGAACACCAGACTGTGAAATGCTTCATTTGTGTCTCGTCTCTGTGCACTGGTCTGATCGCCCTCTGATTCACACACACACACACACACACACACACACACACACACACACACACACACACACAACACACACACACATTGACTTTTATTTTATTTTTATTTTTCACACACAAAAGATCATTCAGCGATTTATCTTCTCTCAACTGCGTTACTTTTTCTCTTTCACAGTTGCGAATCTTGTCAGCTGTTTCCTGACGTGCCAAATATATCTCCCACCCATGGGAATCACTGCCACATTAGATTCCTGATAGATACTGACATTCTCATTGTGTAAGGCAAGTCTAATGAAATGATGATAATGATATTGACTGCGGGCTGCTTGCCAGCCCTTCCCCCACTCTTCTCTATGTAACTGTGGCCAAAATTGAGCCTTCCAGACTTTGTTTGCTCAAATAGAAAGCGACCCTTTCACCTATACATCAGTTTAAAAGTCAGGAATGATGTGTTCCAATTCCGTTAAACATGTTCTATCCCTTCAAAATCTGTCAAGCTTCTTCTTCAATATATACCTTCTCATGTGTGTTTGACATAAAAGCACTGATAACAGATTAATCTGCAGCTCTTTACGACCTATGACCTCAAGAGTATTTATAATGGGTTACACTCGTCTAAATAGCCTCCTCTCATTGACTATGTGTTCACGCCTTGACTACTCTCAGTTGAAAGCAAATTTTAGACAGAAGATTAATAGTCCAATGATTGTAGCATGCCTGTCTGCATGGCTGGGGAGTGTAAACCTAATGTGGTGCTTGTTCAAGTTGAAAGGCTGCAAGTAAATGTCTCTGTTGAACATTTTCTGAAGGAATAAGCATGAGCCCAGGAGCACTTACACTGCAGCTAAGCGAGTCTCCGTGTGGTGATTGCTATCATGCATGTTAAATGAACAAAACAACCTCTAGCAACACATCAAGGAACCATTCAATGGAGTTTCTATGATGATTTTTGCAGAACAACTCAGAATGACCCCCCCCCCCCAAATGGAATATGTGGTTGGACCGTACAGGAAACATGTTTCTGATGTCGTTAGAATTATAAAAGCAATCAGCAATAATGATGCAATGGTTTTGGGGTTTTTTTCAGCTCTGCCGCTCTGTCATCCTAACAAGTGTTTCTATTTTTCTTCTTTGCCTCTGAGCATAAATAGGTGCATTATTTCAGGACAGAGCATGTATTCATCAGCAAACCCTTTCATCCAGAGACACGCAGAACAAAAAGCAACTAACCTTAACAGTTTATTTTAGCAACTTACAGTGTAGAAATACAGGCTTAGGATGTGAGAACAACAAACAAAGGAATTGTTCAAAATTAGCAAATTATGGGTATTTTCTTTCCTGGACTCTACTTTGTCAGTGGTGTCTTCAGTGTAAATGCTTGAATAAAAATAAAGTACTTTGTAGCTTCAGCTGTAAATTTCTTGAAAGAGTGAAGAAGTGTAAATCTGAGAGGACCATAATAGTGGGGTTGCAGAGGTTCAACGCATCAGCAAGCTTCTACTAAAGTACGGAGTTGATTATCTGCTTCTTGAAGGAGCATGTGATATAACTTACATTTTATTTCTCCCTGGTTGTAAATGATGGATATGAACATGTGCTACAGCAAGGAACAATTAATTAAGTCATAAATATATACATAATTTCTATTAATGGGTCATTTTGATCAATCATTTGAATTTGAAAACATCAAGTAATGAGAGACAATGGAATTTCAATAAGAGACACAAGTGAATGAAGTAACAATAATTATTTGTTATACCACATATAAACCTTGATCTCTAGGACTTACAACTGATTTTCACAAAACTTGCACAAACAAAAGATGTAGAAAAGTTTGACTTAAATAAAAAAATTGTCAAAAAAATATATACACACCTGTCAGCCTCAAACCATCTAGTAACCATCCTCACTATTAAATTATCTCTTTACAACATTGCTGCTTGAAAATAACAACCCTTTTCATTAATTGTACATTGCGGGCAGCTTCTGCAGTTTTTTGATGAATAAACTATTTAATTTCTACGGGGACTCTGAAATGCAGAAAATCTGTAAGACAAAGAGGTGTTGCTGTTTAATATGTCATGTAATAGCAGACAGTGTTCTAGTCTTGACAGAAAATGTTTAGTACATAAATGCTTCAGGCAAAGTTTATCCATCCTGAGCAGCAGCAGGATAAATACCTCCACAGACACTGGTGGTGGTGTTGACTGATGAATATGCTGAGCCTGATGAAGCTGATGAAGTGATGAAGACTATGAATCTACAAAGACTTGGTGTAATGAAGTGAAGATGTGTGTGCATATCGACAGCATGAAAGAAGATGAAGCACAAAGAGAATTATATTTAAAAGATGGCAGCAAGTAATAGAATAACAATGAACGCACACTAATGTGCTACTGGGTAAGTGTGACCAGCTGATGAGAACTGATGATATATTAACTGACAGGACCAGACAATGACAGACAGAAATTATTGAGTGTCAGTATGAAAGGGTGAAAAGAGAAATAACCTACTGTACATGCAAATCGTCATCTGAACTGAACTCTGGCTAGATTTTATTTTCCTCAGCAGAAGATGATGTTTTCAGACTGTTCATGAAAGTCCACGAAGGCACCAGTTGTTAAAGATATACCTGGTCTTATAAAATGGAGCTACATTCATAACATTATTGGCGATCTATTGTTCCATTAGAAGTGACACGATTTCATGGCAGCATTTGGGGTTACTTCAAAAGCAAACCTGGTTAAATGTTGGTAAAGGGGTGAAATGCTCTCATTAACTAACATCTCTGTTTACAAGATGGTGAGTACTTTATGCTTTACTTTTGCATTTACTAATCCCTGATCTCTGCCATCAAATAGAGAACAACAAGAATAAGTTAGAATTAAAATTGTTCTCTCTCTTATAAGCAAGTATTGTTCAGCTCAGCCTGCAGAGAAAAATCAAGGAGAGTTCCATGGCAGACACAGACTGACAGGATAACTGATGATTGATGAGGAGAATCTCAAAGCTGGGCAGGTTTATTTCAAATAATTTGATAAGAGCTGCTGCACTTGAGAGATATTCTGCACACATACATTCATTTTCTCCTCAAGCCCATGTTCTTTGTAGCACTGATGATGTCCATTATCTTCACCATCTGATTACGGAAACAGATTTATTTTCTTATTTATTACTTCCACAACTCTTGTTTTTGCTCTGTGCAATCAGCTGACTGAATATAAAAAACTATTACAATTATACTTTGGATACCTGGTCATGCTCAGTTATTTTAAAGTTTATAGTGGTTGTAAGAAGTTACTATTTAAGAGATGCATTTGTAGAAAAATGTATTCAACCCATAAAGAACGTGCTATAAAGAATAAGAGTTTGCTGAATTGTCCATGCATTGAGATATTTAATGTTTAGACTGCTGCAAATTGTTGCTCGATTTATTAATGCATATCTTTATATTTTGTGAGCTCAAATTGTCTAGAAAATGTTTTCTGTACACAAAATAATATTAGTAAGCAACAGCAATATTAGGAGAACAAATAGCACTATGTCTTGAAATATTTTTCCAGAGGCATACAATTAAACTAGTATCTCAAGAGTTTGGAGCTGACAAATAAACTTGGACCAGATTAAAAAAAATAAAATAAAATAAAAAACCCATTCAGAATAATTAGATAATATATGATGAATGACATTAAAGTTCTCATTGGACTTGCATTATCAAAAAACATTCATATTTAAAAACAAAACAGTCTACCACAGACTTATTTTAAAGAAGTACATGCCCAGTACAACTTTGTGTCTACTTCTGCCCCCAGTCTTAAAACATGACTTGCACTTTTTATCTTTCTGTGCTGCAGGTAAAGAAAGCAACCAACATAGGGAATGTTAATCATCCCAAAATAATGCATCTAAATCAATCAGTGTTATGTACCATGAGGAATAACGACAAACCGCCCCTCGGCTGACATTGGGTAGTGACACAGAATCAAGTACAGCACATCCAGACCAGCCACCGCCAGAGTAGCAGTGACCACAGGAACATGACTGACATGGTCCTGTGTACGGCAAAACATCCAAATATCATCTAACACCTCATTGACATTCACCTTACATTGTTGATTTGCAGGCAGGACAGCACTGCTTCAATAATTTCTGGAGGATGATGATGTCTCCATTCTGAACCTGGACCTAAAACCCACTGAAAACCTGGGGTTTGATTGATTGAGTGGGAGAAGATCCCCCACAGACTCATCAGCAACCCCAGGCAGCTGGAACTGAAGACTGGGGTGACATCTGGAGGTTGAGCCACTGCATGAGGGAGACTATTGCAGTAATCAATGCTGATAGGGGACACATTATTACTGATTGCATAAAATTCTGTATAATCCCCTTGTCACACCTAATAAATCTACAGTACTTATTGTTTTGGTGTTGTTTTTGTTGGGTCTAAATAAAGTGTATGCGCCTAAATAACATCAGGGAATTATCAATCATAAAAAGAAATAAATGACAATTTACATTTCGATATTTTCATAAGGCACGAAGTGTGGTGCATATGTAATATAAATACGTCTTTTATTAAGATCTTGGACTATTCTTAAATTCGACTGTATTTCAAATGGGTGCATGAAAGAGAATCAAATCTCTAACCTCCATCTATAATTTCTAAAACTGGATGATCGCGGTATGAATCGGATTTTAAGGAGACGGAGCCGCGGTTATCGGACCGCCACCACAGAGGGTTAAGTTCCACCACAGCGGAAGAGATGGGAACCAGGAACCGGACGACAACCGCACTGACAGCCTGGGACCTGAACCGGTAGAGTCACCTGCTCTGACGCAGCCAAGACCTTTCCCGGTCTCGTCCAGGAAAACATGGGGGTGTCCCAGAGCCTCCAGATCCCAGGCGGGGGGACCGAAGGCTACCACATCCTCAGGGTAAGAGCAGCTCTGTGTGTGTTTACACGTTCATTTTGAGGGCTGCGTGCGGCGGACGCGGAGCTGAAAGGCGCACAGGTGGAGCTTAGCAGCGCGTTAGGTGGGAACGTCGACAGGTAAACAATGATGACTGGAAATCAATTCAGTAGCAGCTGTTCGATCAGGCGGAGGAGATGGTGACCATTCATCCAAACAACAAACACCGTCCTTAGAAACTCGCCACTCATCAGCCGCTCCAGCTAGCCGTCTGAACGACGCTGGGTGGACACGTGAATGTGACGTTTGTGGTACCTGGAATGGTTTCACTCATTCATCATTTTTATTTATTTATTTATTTATTTATTGTTTGTTTGTTTGTTTGTTTGGTCTGAAATGTTGCTTTACTGACATGAATGTGTTTAAGAAATCTTGGGTGAAAGCTCGTTTCAGTATCTGCTCGCGTTGACGTCCAGAATAACCGGTGAGGTGAGTCTTGACGTTTAATGGTGGGCGTGGAAGGAGTCACCGTGGAGGCGTAGGGGGGCGTGTCCTCACCCACGGCTTCCTGTCTGATCACAGGAGAGCTAAGACGTTCTGTGTGGATCGTTGTGTCAGTGGTGGACAGTCTGAGGTGGGTCCAGGTAAGGACGCAGGTTCTGGATCAGGTAAATAAAAGCAGTAAATGCTCAAGAAGAGCAAAACAAACAAACAAAAAAAGCAATAAATAAATAAAATACTCAGGATCCCCATCTCACTTCTTGGTGACTACTACTATTACTACCACTAGTAATAGTAGTGCTAGTGCGATTAGTACTACTAACAGTAATAATCATTGGCCAATCCAATCCACCGTTTTGGCCTGACAGAAGTTCACAGAAATCTACGCGATACAAAATAGTCTAGGCACACTTCTGAAAGTAGAGAAGAACTTTACTGGAAAATGTCACTCTCAACTGGAGTCGAAATGATGTGAGAAATGATCTGTCCACTCTAGTGTTAGTCTTTTTGATGTTGTTGATCACATGCATTGTATGCTGTATATGTATACAGGTCCGTGACACACACACACAGACACAGACACACACACAGCAGCAGAATGAAGGGCAGCTCCGTCATTCTGCGCCCCCAATGAGAAACTTAAGGAGAAGCCCTTGCTCAAGGGCACTTTGGCAGTGCTCTGGAGGTTAACTGACACCTCTCCACTGCCTGTTCACAATCTGAAATTGTTTTGCCCCACATGGGCCTTGAACCGGTCACCCTCCACTCCCCAGCTCTAGACCTAGTGGACTGAACTACTGCACCCCCACGTCATATGACAAGGCTTGCTGGAGTTTTCACTTCTCAGCAGTCCAAACCCTTAATGTCTGTATATTACTACCACAGAAGACAACAGTCTTCACACAATTAAACACCACAAGTCCATAAACTTCTGACACTTAAATTCATGGAGACATGGATGCAGTACTGTAAGGCTGTTAAAGTTCAGATTTGTTTATGTGGAGTCTGTCATGTGACTCCAGCACTCTAAGCTCTGTATCTGCTCAGGCTGTCAGTGCTATGTGTTCATTTAATTGGAGCAAACCGTTATTAATCAGGATGACAAGATGTGTGACCTGTGGTTGTTGATTTCATACATATTTGTATTATATCGAAATATCGAAAAGAAAGATTCTTATCAGCTAAAGGAACAAATGGATGCCATATGGGTCTTACTTTGTATAATTTAAGGATTTTTTGACATTAGAACGTTTTGAAACTGCCATAGAGTCAACATTTGTGAGCCTTTAGCCTCATGCAGGGATAAATCTTCAGTATCTGTATCTAAAGTCTTGCGTGGGTATGGTTGGGAATTGTAAAAATGTTACAGACACTGATGCTATTATTATTTTTCTGATTATTTTCCTTTAGTTTTCATTCCTCATCAATTGCCTGTGATCAGACAAAAGATTTCAACACAGGCATCAACAAATTAATAAAAGCACTGACTTTGAAGCAATGCTCCTGTTTTAAACTGCTGTGTATTTTGGGACTAGTTCCAAACAGGAACTGAAGAATATGTCAAGCTGTGTGTAACAGTAATCCGTCTGTCTTTATCTCAAATGCATGAAAAGGTATATTTGCACAACAACTCATTTTCTCAGACAAAGAACGAAGCTTTCACCGTGTCTGCGCTGATGTTTACCCTCAGTAATGGACATGATTCTTGGTTGGGAAGGAGTGGCTCTTGAATAGATGCCTTCCTGGAATCTAGGCACATGATGTTCCAGCATTGTGTTGGTGTCTCCATGTTTACTTGAAGTAATTTCATTTATATCAATGTCCATTGGCTAAAGCTGCTTCTTTGGACATCCCTACTGTTCTTTTTGTTCCAACACCATACTCATAGAAGCTTCACATCACTTTATTTTTTGTGGTTTAATGCTCAACATGCCAGAGTGCCAACTATACTTTCACTGTGGGGTTTCCTTTCGCCCAGAAAATCATGAATTCTAAGTCTAAATTCCCTGAAGGGATCTCTTGAATTGTTGGGACAAACATAAAAAACATTCTTCTATCACATTTACAAAGCTTCACATGCCTGATTCTCTTTTAGAAATCAGTCATTGTGCTCATGCAAACACCCTCAAGCATCTTTACTGCTCCACTACCCATTAAATCTACAGCGTTCTTCTCCAGCAGCATCAGACCAGATTCCATCACACAAGAGTTCTGCGCATGACTTTAGCAAATAAATCCCATCCCCCTGTAAACCATCACTGTGATGATGTCTCCATCATTATGATCAGAAGGATGACCAGTGATGAATTTACCCCTGAATTCCTTTGACTTGACAGGATGCAATGTAGACAATAAAATCACAGTCAGTGAAACTGCTGAACAACCTGCATATCACACATGTTGTGTCACAAGTGAAGTCTGAGAAATCATTTATATAACTGTCATGGTTGTGTGTTGTGATGTGACACCTAACCTGGCGGCAGTAGGTGTTAGAAGATGAGTAGACTTGCTGGAAAAACATTCACAGGGTCAGCTGCAGTGCTCAGGTAGGCTGTGGTATTCTAACAATGCTATAATGTGTGCGAAGGAAATATTTCTCATGCACATACCCAACAGACTAGGAGTCTTAAGTGTTGACTCAGGATTTTCCATGGATTCATGTCGATGAAGCCAAAGTATAACCCTGATTTTGCATGTTGCATCACAGATCAATTGTCTTAACTTTGCAATTCTTTGCCTCTCAGGTGCAAGAGAATTCCCCTGGTCACCAAGCAGGACTAGAGCCCTTCTTTGATTTCATCATTGCCATTTGTGACACCAGACTGGTGAGATTATTACCACAGCAGCGATAGAATATGTTGTAGCTAGTGGCAGTGTCTTTGTAAGTCTCATAACTGTCACAACGGCTAATTTAAATATTTTCGTCTCTGTTAGAACAAGGACAATGACACCTTAAAAGAGTTGCTGAAGATGAACGCAGAGAAGCCCATCAAGATGCTGTTGTATAACAGCAGGACGGTGGCGGTGAGGGAGGTGACGATCATTCCCAGCAACCTGTGGGGCGGCCAAGGGCTCCTAGGGCTCAGCATTCGCTTCTGCAGCTTTGAAGGAGCCAATGAGAACGTCTGGCATGTCTTGGTGAGTGTGTTAACCTGATAACCCCCGCACGCAGTTCAAAAAAGAAGTAAAGACCTCTGAGAAAGTGTTTGTAAGAATGCCATGCCTGAGGGAACAGGACTGGCCTCACGCAAACGATGAATGATTACTCACCGTTTGACAATGTTTGTGCGCTCCGCCCACGCACTGATCATGTCTAGAAACCTAGAAACTGGATAGAATTTAGAGCTTCTTGCAGCCTCAGAAACAGGTTCCACCACCACCAACAGAAATCACTGTCACTCATCTTAACCTGAAAGCATAAAACATTACCTGACTGTGATGCTCTTCGCTTATTGACTTCATCCACTAATGTGTTGCTTGAGTTTAGGAAGTGGAGCCAAACTCTCCTGCAGCCCTGGCTGGTCTGAGAGCCCACAGCGACTACATCATCGGAGCTGACACAGCCATAAACGAGGTGCTGTAGCTGCTTTGCATACAAGCAGCGATGCTATGAGTAGAAGCTGACACCAGGTTGACCGGCCGTGTGTCTGTGTCCTTTCAACAGTCTGATGATCTCTCCTCCATTGTTGAAAGCTATGAAGGAAAAGAGCTGAAGCTTTATGTCTACAGCACAGATACTAACGACTGCCGCGAAGTGGTCTTAACTCCAAACTGTGACTGGGGTGGAGAGGGAAGGTATAAATATGTACATTCTGGTTTATTCATTTAGATCTAGTTTGATGATGCCTTCATGTTCACTTAACAAACCTGATTCTCAGCCTGAGCTGCTTGTTTCATCTTCTCTGTATTTCAAATTAAAATCTGTTTAAACAAATTCTGATTGATGATCAAGTAGGGATATATTTATTAATTTTTATTTTTTATTTTTTCAGTGCAGATTTTTAGGTTTGGTAGATTTATTTAGGTCTCTATTGATCATTTTTGGTTGGAATGTTCAGGACAGTGTGATGACATTTGAATGCAATTGATAATTATTTAAATTAATTTTGTTAACAATAACAATTTGATGCACCATGTTTATTTATACATTAATGCTGATTCTCAAATTATTGGCATGTCTGTCATGTTTAAGATTTGATTCCAGTGACTTTTCTGAGATGAACATAAATGGTATTTTAAAAACCAGCACCGTCCAGCTGTACAGAGACACACGCAGTTTGTTGTAGGGAAACCCATCAAACTCCAACGCTTGACACCATATGATTTGCACGAGGTTTATTTTATTTCCCCAAAGAATGAGATTGTTATTTCACATTACCTTTAGGGGCACTGCAGAGAGTGAGAAGATTTTCACCGAGCTGTATTTGTGTCTCCTCAGTATAGGATGTGACATCGGGTATGGCTACCTGCACAGGATACCCACAGCTTTGTTTGCAGAGGGCAATAAAACCAGTTTTCCTACAGACACTCCCAGTGAGCCAGCTCTTCCATCTAATGACGGCTTCACAGAGGTAACTCAGCGTTAAAAGAAATAACAACATCCAAGAAAAAAAACATTCAATGTCGTCTCTGTGAGCATTTCTTCTCTTTATTTCTGTTACCAGGTCCATCTGTCTGCTGTGGTTCCAACCATCCCAGTTGCTGTGTCTTCTGCATTGACTGGATTAGATCAGTCTCGAAGTGACTTTACGGTCGTTTCTTACCCAACCACTGTCGCTAACAATCCTCAGACGGGTGCAGTATTATCTCTGGCTCTTCAATATATTCACCCCCCTCACACGCAGCCCACAGAAAATAACGCAATAACAGAAAAATTGCCCTAAAGCTTCTGAGCTAATATACAGTTGTATTCAAAATAATAGCAGTCCCACATCACTAGCAAGGTAAATCACTGTTGTTAGAATTTCAACTTCTACACTGCTTCTATAAGGTTTAGTAAAGGTATTGAAATCCAGCAGACCCAAAAGGAATGACATGCATTCTGCTGATTCTGTGAAATGGAGTCATTGTGTTAAAAAAAATCAGCAGTGCTGAGTTCATTTAGTGACGTCATTGACTACGTGAAAGAAAATAGGTGTTAAATAGTTTTTACTTATTTTAAGGATCAGGGCCACTGATACTGTACATGCTGCCTGTGCATTTATCCTTGAAAAACAAAGTAAAACGTATCGTTTAAGACATTGTTTAGTAGAAGAGCGTCTTTGATTAAGAGGTTAATAATAGGGGAAAACCTATAAAGAAGGGCAAAAAATGATAGGTGTTCAGGTAAAATGATATCTAACACTTTAAAAACGGCAACCAAAATTAGAAAGACGAGAAAGAAAAAGAAAAACGACTACTCAAATGGATTGGAGGATAACCAAAATGGCAAAGGCTCAGCAAACGATCAGCTCCAGGAGCATCAGAGAAGATCTAAGGTGGTCTCAGAGTACTGTAACAATCAGATGACGTCTATGTGAAGCCAACATACCAGCAAGAAGCCAGCGGTGCCAGAAGTTGGTCGACTCCATCACAGATGTGAAGCAGTTATCAGAAACTGTGGTTATGCAACTAAATATTAGTTTGTGATTCTCAGCAAAGTTAAATCTTCAATCATTTTCTTAGTTTATACAGTAGATTTTTGAGTCGGTAGATAAAGATGTCAACACTGCTTTTTTTCAACATTATATTTCTTGACTTTCTGTAATATATTATCAAATTCAATGACTTCTTCCACTTTTCTTGTTTTAAAATAGAATGTGAAGTGTCCCCAACACATTTGTGTACATTAAAGTAAAAAGTATTTGACAAATTTTGATATTTTTAAACCCGCTGCTATTTTTATGATCATAACTGTACTTTATATTTGTTGTCTAGGTTTAAAGCCCTTAACTGGAGGTGTTCAGGCTAATAAACCAAACGTCCCCTTGCCAGATGTGGGCCAAGTACCTGGACTACAACATGCAGGTATTCGTTGTGGTCTTACTCTTGATTGTTCTTGATGAACCTGAATCCCACAAAAAGTCCAAATCCAAGATTTAATGGTCGTACAGGTATTGCTTGTGTTGCTAAAAGTGTGCTAGGGCCACATTTGAGGTGATACCTTCCCTGACATAGATGGACAGGGCACTGCAGATGGCTGTAAAAAATACTGCAAACATCACACGACTGCAGTGACTAATCACGTACCTGTTTATAAAAATACTGTATGTGCCTTACGAATGAAACACCTGGAGTCTGGCTCCATTGTGAAAAAAAAAAGCAGCATGTTCGTGATTTGTTGGCTTTGGTATTTTAATGGATTTGGGATCACAAGAGAAAAACTTCTGATCTTCAGCTTTTTCTTCACAAAGCCTCTTGAAGTGAATGTAGAAATTCTATTTTGAAAGTCAGCCATTGTGTCCCTGGGTGGGATTCAGACAGGGTCATTCAACCGTTTGAAAGAAGGCAAACCAAAACGTTTGAAGTGGTCAGTCATGAAAAAGTGAAATGAGTGAATGAAATGAATGCTTTTGTTTGTTGTGTTTGTGTTACACAGGTCCTCCTCCCCTCACCTCATTGGATGCGATCCCCAATTCAACTTTTATGCCATCCCATTGTGTCCAATCTGCTATGCAAACAAACAGTACGCCGATAAGAACTCTGACTCCATCATCAGTTCCCAGCTCCGAGTCAATACACATCACAATGACTGCTGACTGCATGACTTAGCACAGGACAGCATCTGGAGCCGTCATTGTGTTACTGGGGCTGGGTGTTGTCTGAAACATGTACCAACACAACATGTGATTTCATGTCTCTCTCCGTGCCATTCGTATTCCACATTTTGTGTATTTATTTTTATCAGGGATTCTATGTCACTATAGTTTCAGATGTTTTTGTTGCCTCTCAGAGCACTTAAGTCCATCAAAGACACGGATGAGTAGCGGATGTACGGAGGGTGTGTAGCTGCTGTGTAATGGGCCGACCACATGTTGAATTAAACCCAAGAATTTTTGTGATACTGCACATATGACCTTTTTTATGTAACATCTGAGCGCAAAGTGCAGGTCTAGTTTTTGAGTTTCAATCAATTACCGATACTGACACTGTCTAAACACTGTCAATAAGCTGCAGCTGTACAAACTGCTAGAGGATCGATGCAGGTATATCAAGGACACTGGACAAGTCGGTGATCTCTTCACATGCATGTTTTCCTGTAACTGTCGATCCAACAGCGGCAAGAAAACTTTCTTAAGAGACATGTCGATGGAAAAAAGATGTGAAACTACTTTTTGAACTTGAATAAAAGTATCAAATATATGGAGATACGGGTTACAAGTCAGCAGCTTCAGAAGTAGGACAACTACGAAGACATTGAAAGGTCACAATAAACTTCTTTCGTGTTCCTGTTTTTGGAAACAATCACTGTTGTTCACGGCCAGTTCCAGTAGTGTGAGGAAACATGCTAAGAAATACGGCAGCTGAAATACCCTCATTAAATGCTTGTAACTACTTTGGCAAACATCCACCATCTGCATATCAGCTTAGTTTCGGCTGCTCAGCCCAGCTGCAGTGGTTGGATTATTTGAACTATCGCCGCCATCGTCGTGGATGCTGTGGGTTTATATACAGTTCCTGTATATAAACTAATGTGCCACTAAGTCTGATCAAAACAGTCAAACATGGACTCAATCTGATTGTTCTAATGATTGGTTTCTAACTGAGCCCAGTGGCAGTAGTGCCTCCGCAACCAGCACTTACAATTCATCCTTTCACTGTGGCTCAAAAAGGAATGTAATCCCACTCAAAACCAGATTTACCATCTGTGGTGCAGAAGTCATTGGTTTGATATATAAAGCATTTGTAAAGTCATATCAATAAAGTGATGTCATCAGTCTCCTGTCTGCTGGACTGGTTATTGAAACGCTCTTGTAAAAATGCAGTACCACATAGACTCACTAGGTGTCAGTATAAAGTCGAATAATGATTAAGTCCAACAGATTTAATTTATGACAGACATATCCTGAAATTCCATTCACTGAAAGAAACATTACTCCTGGTATTTATTATTCACTCAGTAGAACTGTACAATTTGTACCCAACGTGAAATGTAAGAGCGGCAAAGCAGCAAAATCAAACACTCAAGGGAGACTAATTTCACATGGGGAAATTTAAACTTTGTACACATTATGGTGTGGTTCAAAATCTGAAAATTCACCTGTACAGAATATAAACTTTCCAATTTATTTGTTAATATTCCTGCATAGGACTTCATACATTAAGATTTTTCTACATTTGGTTATTTTGTGCATAAAACGCAAGTACGCTGTCCCCAACCTATGTCACTAGTTGCCACTTGTATCCTAAACATTATATTCTCATGGCTAAGTAACTCAAATTTAAGCTTAATGTTTGTGATAAAATGAAAAAAAAATTGCCAAATTAGGGAAATCTTCAAAGTTCTACATAACAATGACTGACCTCTCCTCACAGTAAATTAACTTCTAGCAGCTGAATTATTTCCATCTTGGCAGGACCTTGTTATTTAATCTAAACGACATGCTGTCATGTCTCCCTTCAGCCCTTTACGGCTTTATCCATCTGCAACGTCTGAACAGATGGTCCAGTCACATTTTCTTCAAGGTACAATGTCAGTTTCAGTGCTATAGTGGGACCCTCTAAAGATCCTTTAAAAAAAAAAAAAACCAAATCCCTTCAGTGTCCCTCTCCTTGATCAAGCTCTGGTAAACAAGTCGAAGGCTGGCACAGGCCAGGAGGCCAGGTGAGATCCTAAACCATTTCCTGCTTCTTGCTGGCTGTTCCTCGTCCCACAAACGTGAAGCTCGGCATGTGGGGAGCAACCGTGTTTGTTTGCCTTTTTGCCATAGTACAAAGCTGTCAGTATGAGATGATACTGGAGGAGGCGAGTCCTGAGCCAGCAGCATTCATTTGCAGATTTCCAGAGGAGCTTGACCTCCGTATGTGAGGAAGCAGATATGGGTCGCTTCCCATTTGGCGAACATCAACGCGGTCCTCCTTCCTGTATGCCAGGCAACGCCTTATGAAGGCCTGAGGGGCAAGAAATGTATTCAAAATAATATCAGTGTCATTAAATTATATATTTTCTTTCATGAAATGAGACATGTTTTAAAATGTCTGAAATCTCTTGTTTAACCTACCTTTGCTTCATTACTGGCAACAGGCTTGACAGGGAACTGAACATCGGTAGCTTTCAGGATGGTGTTCTCCTGAAGAATGTCCTGCTGTGACTGATTGTGGCCAAAAGGCTGGAAAAGGACAAAATATTGTTCCAATCAACATGGAACAAACTCCAGATATTAAAATGTAGAATCTGCACCACTGTCATTACCTTCTTTCCATAGAGACACTGAAAAAAGATAACACCCACGGACCACACGTCCACCTTATTGGAGATCTTTGGAGGTTCTTTACCAACCACAAAACACTCAGGAGGCAAATACCTGACACCAGAATATATTCAACAAAAAAAAGGTTATGTAGCAACAGCAAAAGTAACACATTCTCACAATTCTGTGGTGCTTAGACATTTGGACATACTACAACCAACATAATAAAGCTGACATACTCTGACTACTTTTATTTAAGCATCTGATCTCAATTTGTCCACTTCCTACAGTACATCTATACGGGGCATTTCCTCTCACCAATAGGTCCCTGCACCCTGTGATGTTAGGTCCATCCCATCTACACCGTAGTTGTCGTCATCCATGATTTTAGACAAACCAAAGTCAGTGATTTTGATTTCCCCACAGGCTGTGCCATCCACCAGCAGGATATTGCCTTGAAGACAAAGTTCAATAAAGACGGTTGACAAAACTTGAATGGCTGCTTCACACCAATCAGACAAACAAAACCTCTGATCCTTCAAATGAAAAGTATCAGGAAGGGAATGCCTACCTGGTTTGAGGTCGTAATGGATTATGGGTGGCTTAATGTCGTTCAGGTATTTTAGTGCATTCACAATCTGCATGACGATGGACCGTGCCTCCTTCTCTGACATTAACTTATGCTGTTTCAAGTAGAAATCCAAGTCGTTGCCGTCGCAGTACTCCATGACAGTGCAAAAGCTGTAAAAGCAAGAAAAAAATTACGACTTGCATCTAAAACACAACTAATAAGTGAACAAGAACATCTTCAAGCACACTGACGTGTCTGTGTCCAGTGAGAAGTAGTCGAAAAGTTTGACGATTCGGGGGTGATCAAGCTCCTTGTGTATTCTGTACTCTCGACAAGCATGTCTGTGGAGAGGAAGGAATTACTCTGCCATTAGAAACCACAAGATGAAGAATCAAACGCTGTGTTGGGGATTATGGAAGGAATAATAGTGACAGCAAAAATCAAACAAACTTCACACAGCTTCTATAGCGAATTTGAAACATTAGTGACAGTAAAATGGAGTGGATGTAATATTTATCGGTACATTTCAACTTACTTGTGATAGTTCTCTTTTTTCTCTTCTCTCCAGTTCTTGTTAAGTTGGTGGATTTTCACAGCAGCATATCGTTGTTCAATTAAGTCAAAAGCCTGTGCAAGATTCACACAAACAGGTCACACCTGAACTGTAACACTCAGTAAAGTCAGGACCTCAGAACAGGAGTTAAAATGTCTTAGACTCTCTAACACGAACAATAAAGGATTTCGTTGATTTTCTCATGCCAAAGGTAGAAATTTATGCCTCCTTTTGTGATCTGTTCAAAAGCGGCTGTGCATGTAAACAAAACGACTGCTGATGTTGCCGTAGTGATCAGCCTACTTTACGTTAAGGGGGGAAAAAAAAACAAAGACTAGATGGAGCAATATGGCAAACTGATACTCCCATCGTGTGAATCTGGCTTGAGAAAAATAATAACCCAACCTGAAACTTTACCTTGTAAACTTCACTAAAGCCCCCTCTTCCTAGAAGATGCAGGAGAAGATATCGTTCATTCAGTGTTGGGTGATCTTTAAATCTTTAGATAAAGGGAAAAAAAATACGATCAAAACAAATTACAGTACAAATGCAAAACCCACAGGCTGAGGCCCACCGATTCCATTTGATAGTCCTTCTTTTATGATCAACACTATGGATAGGAATACTGGGCCTGTCAGCTACAGCTGTCAAAGAATTTGCTTGAGACTCACTGTGAGCTGTCTTCATTATTTATTCTTTTAAGCTCTCGAATGTGAAGGTTGCGAACCCTCTCCAGACGCTCCAGCTCCACCTGGATCTCAGCTTCTTCCTAGAAGTGAGTCAAGCGCACCAACACACACACGAAGAACTTCAGGGTTGTGACTACGAGGTAAGGAGCTCATCCAAACACACTTGAATACAGCTGACGAGTTCTGTATTAAATATTAACAGTTGGGGGTGTTTCCGATGCTTCTTCATCAAGAAGACAATGAACAATTTGATGAGATACAGGCAAGAGGAACCGTTCAGGAAAAAAGGTCAATATCTTTAATGACCCTTGTGAAAAAACAATTTCCTACATTTAATTATTTAACTAATTCAAAGAGCAAAAGTAGGCCCTGAAGAGCTACTGAAATATAATTTTTGAAATGCAGTATTTACTCTTTTGCTCGTAGTGGACAGACAATTCTGTTTCTAATAAACTTGATGTGCATTTAGCTTGGGACAAACCTTCTTGAGATGTCCAAGTCGTAGTTTGAAGATCTCTTCCTGTTCATGGTACTCTGCTAGTGTCAGCCTTTCCATGACAGAAGTAGAAAGGGGGGAAAAAGCACAAGCTTCTGTCAACATCTCCATCCATGCCAGTTCTCGCTTTCAATCCTGTCAAACTTGCTTTACAGCCGACTATGCAAAAGAATAATTAAAAATAGTCACAAGGTAATTCTGAGTCCTCATGTGCTCAACAGAAGGAGCCCCACACAAGCCTTGAGGATATGCACCAAGGTTATATCGACCCGGACTGTGTGTGTCCAAATTCAGGTCAAGCAGCTTCACAGTGATGAGTGAGGCGGTTCAAGTTACATTTTGGACCTTAAATATGCTTCCAGACCTTATCTAAGGAAACACCTGCACATCATTTCCACTATATTGTGTGTCACACTTATTCAAAGTGAGCCAATGTGACAGGGAAAAAAAACATTACGGCTTGAATTCTATAAACTTATTTATAAAATGCTCAAGCAGTAGAAAATGGCAGCTTTGTGATATTTTCCTAACAGGCCTGAACTTACAGCTGAGGTAGGCTGGGTTTTACAAAGGGATCGTTTTCGGCTCCGTTCACTGCCTTGGTTTTGCGTTGCTTTGGCTCAGAATTTGTGGTGGGTGCTTGAGAGTTGCTGGATGATGGTGGTTTCCTCTTGACTAGAAGTTTTCTCTGCCTCTCAATGTCCTCTCTCTGTTGGTTTATCCACTCTTGCTGTCTGCAGATGGGAAGCAGTGTTTTAGAGATCACATGCTCAAACACATCATCTTAAATCTTTTAATTTGATTGACCCTACATTGACTGCACCTATTATTATGAATTTGCCATTTTGGGATACTTCTGAAGGGCTTTTGGATCGTACGTAGGCTTGCAGCCCCCAGACAACAACTGCAGTTAGAGGTTGTAAAGTAGGCTAATGATGTTGCTAGCATGTTCCATAGCTGTCTGAGTTTCTCTCCCCCCTCTGTCAGTGACGCAAAGAGCCGAAGGTGTTTGTCTTCGACATGTACTTCATCTGAAGTCGCATAGAATCCAGTCATGACATTCCTTCCTGCAGGACTGTCTGGTGGATTGCTCACCACTACTTTGCCAGAATGAGAAGGAAGAGCATCAAACCTAAAACCTAATCCATGAAAAATAGTTTGTGTATCTGTCCTATGGCCCAGATCTAGTCAAAATATTTAATGGGTTAAACTACGCTACACCCATTCCATTACAGGTTTCAATAATTGCTTTGTTTTTCTCTTTAAAAAAGAACAAAATATTACCATCAGCACATATGAACATCAAGTGAACAACATCATAAGCAATTAGAAATGACCATTTAAAGCATTTTACTTGACAAGGTTTTGGAAGGCATAGCCATCAGTCCACTGCTCTGTGAAAGAGGCGCCATGCCTCACAGTAGTGAAATGGCCTAAACGAAGTCTATCCTGCATGCTTTTCTCCCGACAGGCCTGCTTCTCCTGGGTGCTCTGAGTAACAAAAGAAAATATATTTGGACACAGACGCGCACACACACATACGTATTGAATGAAGGACAAAGGAAAACAATACTTTACCTTTTCAATGAGCAACTTCTTGCTCATGGTGATGCATTTATTCAAGCGTTCCTTGTATTTTTCAAGTAACTTTTGTTGTTCGTCTATCTGTCTCCTGAGATCACAGTTTGCCTAAGCAGCAGAAAAAAACTTTAATCAATGAAGTATAAAATATCTGATTCTGACACAAGGTATTCAACATATTAGAAGCTATGTTTACATGACTGACAGACAACACAGATGAGGCCTGGTTCTACAACCCAAAGACAAGCTAAACATTTCTCCTCACCCTTAGTAAATCGTCTATTCTCCCCTCCTTCTTTTCAAGGTCTAGATTCTTAGTGCTTTCAAGGGCAGCCAATTTCAACACTGTAAGGTCAGTCTGAAATGAAATATGAAGATTTTTTAAAAAATTGAGCAGCACTTTCAAACATATTTACGAGTGAATTTGAAGGGTGAACAGCTTGTCAATCCACCGTCACACCACCACCCCTCACCTGAACAAGTTTGACTGCAAGTTGCTTTGGATGCATGATGTGGTCCCCAAAAGACAGACTAGTCGGAGATGAGCTATTTTGTCGAACCTGCAACAGAAAATTATCTTTAGGCTACTGCTACTTTCAAATGAAGGATCTTTGGAAATGATGTAAACAAAATTTGGTGTAGCTTACGGCTGTGCCCTGAGTGGAGTGGGAATGTGAGTTTTGGGGCGAACGAAGAACTGGTGGGAGACCTCTGACTGGACTGGACCCATTTCCTCCCTGGAACTAAAAGGTTTGGACATGAAAAACGACACTACTGCTAACAATGCTAATGACAGACCCAGCACTGGGCCATTACTGTGGAAAAATATTGGTAAATGTGTGGAGAAACTGGTGTAACTTTACCTTAATCTGTGTGTGTGTGTGTGTGTGTGTGTGTGTGTGTGTGTGTGTGTGTGTGCGTGCGTGTGTGCACCAGTAATCAAATATGTCGATGTGTCAAAATTATCTCCAAATGCATCCCAAAGCTTGTAAATGTATACAGGAATATGCCATGTGTATTCAGAATATGCGAGCTTTATGAGATTTGCAAATGTTACAATCAACATTACTGTTCAGAAGTGTATTGACATTTCTAAATGTGTAAAGAACTCTGAATATATATTGATGGGTGAAATGTATTTTGTTTAGAAGGACATTAGCTGCTTTTTCACTGGCATAAATCTGCATCAGTGTACAGTGACTTGCAAACCGAGAGACTGTCTTTCTTCTCTAGTCAGCAGTAGCATATGCCAGACTGTGCTACACATTTACTGAATGAAAAACAATGTTAGGATTACATTTTAGAATTGTACATCTTGACCAGTTCCAAGTATGAAAATGCACTGGGAGATTTTTGAACTATTACACATTTAAAGGTTCCTGTGCTCTTTCAGAAATCTCAGAACCCTTTCAGAGATTGAAATCTCTGCACATATTTTCAAACAGGTTTGCAGCCACTCTGAATGTTCCTTTCTCAGCTGTGCTACTTTAGAGCCAGGGAATTTCTTACATCCTAGTTGTTAAATGTATAGTGTAGGCAACATCTGACACAAACTGTAAACTTACATCAAAATAATCACTTATTTTGGGTCCTCGCACAATGGATTTCCCTGTGAAGATAAAAGATGGACAGAACAGTTATTTTAATATAATTCAGTAAGAGCAGGAGTAGAAATACAACCAGTTCAATACAAAGACACTCACCTTGACTGCTCTCTGATTGGATCTCAGGTTTCCGTTTCCTGCCTCTAGTTGTTTCTGAATGTTTCTTCTCTGGGGTCTGAAAGAATTTGATTCAGCAAAATCAATTCAAATCACTACACAGAAGTGTGGGCTTCATTTGCTGCCTCTGTTAACTGTTTTAGAATAATCTGGTTGTTAAGCTACTTGTGGGAAAATTCCAAAGGAATAACAAATATTTATTATGAAGCCATGACAATAACATTTGAATTATGTATCTGCCAGTTTTATAGCAGTCTTGTATTTCAGCAATAATCAAACATTAAATGTTCACCAGTGTTGTTTCCATAAAGTATTAAGTGTTAGCCCAACAATAAGTTCTGGTAAGAAAACTTAAATTGATATATACAGTATACACTCACAACAGCTACGATATTTAGACATGAAAACGAGGAATACGTAATTGTTGATACAATTACCTTAAATTCTAGTATTTAAATCCCACCCTTTTAAATCCCTTAACCTACATAAGTCCCTTAACCTACATAAGTCAAAATTGCAAATGACAATTTTGACTTATGTTGAAAAGTGGAAAAGCAGCAGCAGCAGCAGCAGCAAAAGCTTAATCAGGATAAGTGTCTGAGGCATTACTCATCTTGATCGGTGATGGTGAGAAGGCCGAAACAGAAGAGGTAGCAGGGTACTAAACACAAAAAAGGCTGCAAATTTTAACTAAACTGGCAATCGTTTCGACTATGCAGCATGCCAGGTGACTGCAGGAACCTTTTCTACACACGGCGGCCCGGCTTGCCTCAGTCTGACTCAGAGAAGTGATTGGCATCATTATTACAGCAAGGCCACTGACTTGAAGGTGTGCCTAACTGAAGATGCACAAGTCTTTAGTTGATGACATTTAAGAAGCAGTGAGCCCACCCATTGCTGTAAATGATGAAAAAAAACAGAACACAACTGTGAAATGGTGCTGAGTATTAGTCCCATAGATCCTTCACAATAAAGGCCCCTGATTTTATTGCATAGCATGACAGGGAAAGTATTTGCTGTCCTCATTACATGAAGTGAGCTGTTTGCAGCGGTGCAGTTCCAGTCATCTAAAATCTCAATCAGGCCTAATCCAGTGTTTATGTATTCAGCTTCCTAGAGGGGCGCGGTGGTTGGAGGTTGCATCCCATAAATATCAAGGCTGCAGTCCTTAAGCAGGGAAAGCAGGCTTGATTCCATCTGTAGACGTTTGCTGGATGTCTTTCCCTGTAGCTCTCCCACATTTCATTTCATGTCACCTCCTCTGTTCAAATGAAGGTTCAACTATAATTTAGCTATCACTACAAATTTTTTATTTTATTTATTTACAGTATATTTATTGTAAATATACAATAAAGGTTCCCCATTATATTCTTATTTAAATCTTTTGAAGCATCCAAATAGGAAATGTTGAGCTTTCACCAGCAGTAAGGTAATGACTCCTGCAGATGAAAGTGAACATGATGAAAGAGTGAAAAAAAAGCAGAAAGCACAAAAAGTAACTCCGGAGAGATGCTAAACTTCAAATCAGAGATTCCATTAGAAAGAACAAAAAGAAAAAGAGCTGAACAGAAACATCTTTGTCTCCTGTTGGTGATGGGGGCTCGTTTAAGAGGCATCATGAAATCAACCCAAAAGAGCATGGGTCGAGTTTTTAGCTGTGTTAACTTTATTCAGTTCTCATTTGACCCTAATCATAGATACATACCAACAAAACAAAAACATTCTAATAATACCTGTAACAATAAAAGCTCTAGTAAAAGTCCAAAACCTACAAGTTAGATTGATTTCACATCAGTGTTTTGAGATAGGGAGTGAGGTGATGCATGATGGAGCATGGACATCACATCAGTCCATTGACCGTACTTGAACTGTGTATGAGTAACGAACATTGTGTGACAGAAGCATATTTCTCACTATGATTCAACTATTAACCATCTAACATGAACACAATATTGTAAACCTCCTTCAATGTTGTTTACTTGAGATGAGTAAAGTTGATTTTTTGAATGTTTAATATGTGACCATTTAAAGTCATTAAATTGGTTTCTGACAAATAAGAAGAAAATGTTTATGACTGCATACAAAATGTGTAATGTGGAACAATTTTCAGAGTGCCATGTAGGAGCAGGTTAGTTCCTCAGGAGGAAGTTTTGGCATAGAGACCTGATTGAATAATTATTAATTCAATGATTTCATTGTATACATACCGAGTAAGCAGGAGAGCTGCCCCGTTTCACATCAGACCCCTACAAAGTGAAAAAGAAGTTTTCTTCCTTGGTAAACAAGACGACTGGAGGATACTATTTCAGATCATTTCCATCAGATCAAAACTATGATATGCACTCACTGATCACCTTCTGGTTCTGAGACGTAGAATTACGGAATAGAACATGTGACATTGAGTATCGTGAACAAAATTATTCCCTATTGGTGTTATTTGAATAATTATTCTTCATTTATGATTAGAGGGTGTGTAAAATGAAAATATTTTGAGTTTTTTATATCCCCAGTGGCAAGGAATTTGTACACTTCTTCAATTTGTGTACAGGAGAGGGACATACTGTATATCTTTAAATGTTGTATTTTGTATTGGTGCTACTTTTTTTTCATTTTCAGTATATGTGATTTAATAAAGTGATCTATGCTTATCATGACTGCAGAGGATGTCTGAATACAAATAGAAGCTGATTGACTGATTAATGTGAGGAGTTTATCCCAACTCTAAACCCCCCTTCAAAATCTGTGGACTTTTTAGCTGTTATTTAACGTAAGATAACCAAACACCAATAACCTGCATTGTTGGTCAGAAGGAGAGGGATGAAATATTTGGGCATCACGACACACAGGCCATGGATGGACCCATCATGAACTCGCTACTGTTACTCTTAGTTATTTTCAGAAGATTTTTCCACCTTTTAGCTCAAACAGGTCCTGAAAATTTGTCAAAACTATCAAACTGCTCTTCTGAAACAATAATTAATTCACATCTAGTCATATAGTACTCTCAAAAATTAAGATTAAAGTTATTGAGTTTTCCCAGGCCACCCTATAAAGGGAAATTTCCAGGTAGGGTGTTGTCTGTCTACACTTCCTGTGACTTAACAGCAGGCCGCTGCTGCCAAACATTTTTTATTTTTGGACAGTTTATCAGCGAAAGCATTAATCGTATTAACAGACATGGACGAGATTAAGGAAATGAGTTTCAATTCATTCTGGGATGACTGCCCAGCCCCATGTAAATATTGTAAAACAAGAACAGCAGCTCCTGGGTGGAACACCAAACTTGACTTCAAGGAGTTACAGATGACCAAATCCAACCTAATTTGAGCAGTAAAAGCTGTTTATCAGGAGGCACTGGTCTACTTAATGCTGATGCAAAATAAGGAACACTTTCCAGTTTCTGCATAAATAATCAAGGATAACATTTGAAGAAGTCCAATAACAGCATGACATCAAAAGGAGAGAGTGGCTGCAGCAGTGTGGCTATTCTATAGAACACAGATGGATGAACAAGGACATCCATTTTATGTTAATTAAAATACCAGTAAACAATATGGCAGTTTGCTTTTCATTCTGTCATAATACAGTATTTATTAAAAAATGTATTTTTTGGTCTAAATGCAGTGTTGCACATTGCCTGATGAGGTGATTTTATTTTGTGAAACCATGGGCGGCTGTGGCATCATCAGGCTTGGCTACAAATAATAAAAGCAAAATTGATCTATTGATATTTACTCATGAAAATGTTTTAACTGGTTATTTTTAGTATGCAGTAATCCCTAGCTTGTTCATGCTTCAAGATGCCCGACTTCACTACATTGCAGATTTTTAGTAGGTAGTCATGTGATACCATACGCGCATGCTATTGGACGACAGCATTTGTGTGTGCGCTGCGTTTTGAGACACACGGAACGCAGCGCAATTCAGCGTATTAAAGAAACACTTCTCATCAATACAAAAGTGTTTTAAACAGTCTATAAGAGTGTGGGAAAAGGTAATACAGATATAAGGTGGTTTAATACCAGTGTGGAGAGGCTTCATAAATGTTTAAATTACCATAAATAATAACATAGTTTGTTGCCATATCGCGGAATTTCATTCTTTCGCGAGTAACGAGGGATTACTGTATTAACACAGTTCACATCAATGGGTTGGTGTACCTCTGACTCCTTGTCACTTAGGGATCCCAGGCTTCCAAAACTATGATTTGAACATTCATTATTGGTCAAACCCTAAAAAAAAAAAAAGATTTAAAAATAGATGTTAAAAACATGATTCCGATCAATCGAATACAGAAAAAGTGAAACAGCTAACATGAACTTACTTTGGTTCCACCACTCATGCTGCCAGTGCTGCCCCCTGTGCTGCCACTAACTCCACCCATGAAGCGTGCCTCTAGCAGCTCCTGTCTTCGGGGGTCCAGACTGTGCAGCTCCTCCATCGTGCCTAGTCGGATCATCAATAATTCAGCATGTCTCAATAACAGTCAATAATGATACCTGTAACTTTAAACTCCATCAACAATCTGAAATCATGACAAGCAACAATATTTTCATATTTAGAACTACCAGCAGGATAACAACAAAAATGCATTAAAAAAAAAAATATATATATATATATATATATATATATATATCCCCATAGTAATTTATCACAACTCAAATCACTGAGTGAGAAGACAACAGGCCTTTCCACAACATCAACCCAATTCTAAGAACAATGAAAATGAGGAGGACTGTAAAGCAGAGACCAAGTCGCTTGAGCGTCACAACACCACCTCGATGTGTCATTCAGAGCTGGCCTTCTGCAGCATTAAGAGGCATGACGTATGATGCAACAGCAAGAATAAATGCTGATATATTTCACCATCTGTCCAGTTTAGCGCTCATCTTCTGTGGTTGTTCTTCAAATGATAGACTTCCTGTTGCTACAGAATTGTTAAATCCCCGGGGTAACGATTACTACCTGCCAAGGTGTGACAGAGGTGGAAACACCAGACACCCTACTATGCCTTCACTGAATTCAAATGTTGGGGCAAGTGATTATTGATTCGTATTTGTGCTTGATTTACCCATTCCGCCTGCACTCTGAGCATTCCACCCACTAAACCTGGTCTTTTAACAAGAGTCAATTCAAACCTTCAAAGGAAGTCATTTTAAGAGGAGGACAAAATAATCGCTCAATATGTTATACTACGTACACAATCACAGCACCTAGTAACTGTGGTCTACTTAAAAAAAGGTAAGTTATTAAATGATGAAGGTGCACCAAACACAATAATTGTGTCAACTCAAGTTCAAATGTTGGTATCATTTTTTATACCGGACCTACCAGAACTCCTCCTCTTCCAAGTGTCAAATATGCACATAGATTCTTTAAAGATGAAGTCCTTTAACATACTGTCCTATTAAATTTTTAAGGTTAAAATTCTTCTATTTTTCATAAAAATATGGCATTACTGTACGAACCAAGCACTACCTGATTTATTAGGCTCATTCCTGTCACTTGGACTTTAATCCCCGCTTTCTGGGCATTCTTTATAGAGCAGGCTCCACGACTGAATTTGGAGGTAATTTAGGCCCAGGGTCGTAAAGTCTGACAGATTATTCATGATAAAACACAAGCCATGGCAGGAAGAGCTTAATCAATGTTCATGCACGACATCCTGGAAAGCAAAAGCATTGTCTTATTTCATGCATTACAATGGCATGGGCCAACAAATCGGTCCGCTTCAGTGTACAACATGAAGTCACTTCAGAAATATGTCCTCACTGATATTGCAGTCAATTCAGTAAATACTACAAACTTACTACCAGTTTTCTAGATCTGCACAGGTAACAAATAGATATTTAACAAAGAAAGCTTAAAAGACTCATGCATTCAGGCAAATTATCTCCTGCTGGACAATTACTATCATAGAATTAACTGCAAAACACATTTATACTGCAGAGTAAGAAAATATCCCAATACAGATTCAACAATCTCCCTGTGTGTGTAGAAATGTGTAGAAATGTAGATAACTCAGCTAACTACCATCTAACAACTGTGTTATTAGTGTCTTACCATTTATACACAGTGAAATTTTAAAATAAAAGCATAATTAAATACACAATCATTTCAGTAGAAGTATTGATCAAATTGCAGAAATAATTACAGTGGATTTTTTAATGGTCACTCAAATAGTGTAAGCAGTCCAGCAACCCAGAAGCTAAGGAATAGAAAGACTACAACCAGCCTGGTTGTGATTCAATTACCCAATCCATAATGAATGACATTCTTTGGACAGAGGTGGTCTGATCCCACCAGAAACTGAACAACTGACATTTCTGTTAAGGAGTCATGTCCATTTTCTCCTGAAGAAAGATTGAGAACATTCAAGCTGACCACTAGATTCAAACCTTTTTTTTTGTAGAACACAGTAAGAACACCTAAATACACATTTGACCCAAAAATAGATAACTGTCAACAGGAAAAATATGTAACAACCACAATGTACAAGTTAAAATCCAATGAATCAACGGTGCAAGTTCCTGACACCCTCATTGTGTCCATGCTTGATAAGGTCAAGCTCAGATATAGACTATGCCTCAACAATTTATGATGAATAATGTTTTCATGTGACATAGAAACAACCACTCTCGACATGAGTCACACCTTATCTAACTAAACATTATTGTACTTCTTTTTATTTGCAGATACTAAGGAATGCTGACTGATGACAATTTAATTCTAAAACAAAATAGCATTAGCATTTGACTGACTTTTTTGTTAAGTTTTAAAACACACTCGTACACGCGCACACACACACACACACACACACACAAACACATACAAATTATAATACAAGTTTGAATTGAGCGCTGCAAACAAATGTTAAGATGCATAGAACTTTCTATAAATAATATATCCTAATTATCCTAATGACAAGTTAGGATTTTAATTAAAAATGGTTAGCCTTGGATTATCAAACCTCAATTGCTTATTATGACCTTTCAACTATCGGAAGAAGTGGTCACATTTTTAGGCATGTGATAATAGGAGCCAACCTTTGCTACCAGGCTTACAAAGGATAGATAGCAGGTTAAGCTCACCGCAGCCACTAACATGTTTGTCCTGTGCAGCATATACTCTGCCTGATTTAAAATCTATTTGACTGAAAAAGAAATTAAGAAACCGAGCAGAAGAAAAACTTGAAAAAAGTTGTAAAATATTACTTTGCATTCTGTCATTATTGAGGGCATTTTACAATGACTTAAAATATTATTGACCAATATACACAGATGTTTTTCCACCTACAGTAATTTCCAAATTCTTCATTCGAGTGCTATTTAAACGAAAAAACACGTTTTTGCCGACAGGATTAGGTCATGGAGCAATGCATTTTTTCTAGAACTGTTTGCTTCACACTTTCAAGGAATCAAATGACGATTCTGATTTTACTCATAGAAACCACAGACTTTAATGGAAGCTGAAGCTTTTGAAGCCTTCCTCAATCTAATATTAACTTTGGTCTGTCTGAGATGTATCCAACATTGCCTGTTTCCACACAGAATGTTTAGGATACAAGCCAGTTATGTGGTGTTTCTTCACATCCCTGTTTGAAACATGAAGGCCTCTGTGAAAACTATTATCTACTGTATATTCAAGCCCCTGCAAGAACATGTGGTTGAACCCTTACAACTCTTGCTGTGGATGTCATTTTAACTCCATGCTGCTTAGTCAGCACAGTGACCACCTGTTTAAAGCAGACACTTGGAAAATCTTTTTTTTTTAATCTCTGCCATAACCTGGCTTGGTTTACTTCCTAAAGGTCACTCATAAAAAAATATAGCAACTCGAACCAAAAATGAAAAAAGTTCAAGACAAATTTCCCAATTGTCCATATTTATATGCATGATGTAGACAGCCATCATTGATAAATACTCCTGCAATACTACTGAAAATTGATAAATCTACATTACCTCGATGTCCAAATCTAAAAGTCCTCCATCATGACAATGACTGATGCAAACTACAAATATCAACAGTGACAACTATGGATCCCTGACATGACCAAAAATGCTTTCACCTTTTAATTACGTGTTTTAGCTTAATCCTATGGGTGTCCCTTCATTTTACTTTGGGCGTCTAGTGTTAAATGAACACTTGGCTCTCTCTGCTCCAAGTTTAGGTCAAACAAGGCTAGCTGCCTTCCTAAGCCGTCGCATCCATCACGAATAGCTCCCTAAAAGACCACAGACTGCATTTAATGTTCGCTGTGTGACTCCTGCCATCTTCAAAGCCGAGCATTAACCATTAAGTACCGTCATTAACTTAGATGCTGTGAACATTTTTTGGTGGAGAAACACCACAGTCAACACACAAAGGATTTTCGACAGCGCGATGCACACCTAACTTATTCATTACTTGCCATCAATCCGGTTATTTCACGCTGACCATCAATGAAATGCTACATTTCTCTCTTTGCGGATGATGTTAGTGATTCCTTCTCCGATTTAATTTAACGCTACCTGTAACTTGATCAACATCGGTATTTGCTCTTATAACAGCAGCATAGTTGTGTTCGGATGCAGAGGCTACAGTGGTAACCTTTCCTGCCTCCACGCAGGTTTATCGCCATTATGACCGTGTTTGTCTTTAGGATAGTCCCCTGGCCTGAGCGGAGGAGCGGTCCTGTGTCCTCCCTGCTGCTAGCTAACCAAACAGGCTCAGCCGACTTTAAAGCTGACGCGTTAACGTTACTCTAACGCTAGCTGCCGAGCAGGTTTCGCCACTAACATTTGCTCGGTCATTTTAACACAATTCCCTTTCGTTGTGCACAAAAAGACCAGAACGAACAAGTAGAGGAGATATTTGCGTTTTAAAATGTCTCACGATACCTTCCCGGGCCTTCACCACCGCCGTGGTATCTTGCTGAAAACACAGTCCGTGTCGGGGACGTGGTGAGCTGGGACCAAAGATGGCGTCCCCTCAAAACTTCCACTACTTTGGACACTCATCAAGCTACTTTTCATGTGTTGGCACTGCTGCGCAAGATTAATCTCTCACGGAGTATGTGGAATTAACACAATGATAAAAAACAGTTGTTTTTACATGGGAACAGTGACAGCTACTGGGTGAAAATGTCTAATTATTTTCCGTTTTAGGGCACAAACCTCTCCGCACCTCTGCGCTGGGTCCAGAGCCACCTCCGTCTGAGGTGAAGCCGCTAAACGTCACGCATCGTGTGCAACATTCTTATCGCGAGGGTGATGCATTTCTTCCTGG
Source organism: Antennarius striatus (assembly GCF_040054535.1). Classification (NCBI taxonomy): domain Eukaryota; kingdom Metazoa; phylum Chordata; class Actinopteri; order Lophiiformes; family Antennariidae; genus Antennarius; species Antennarius striatus. The sequence continues at coordinate 13,437,125 of NC_090787.1, forward strand.
ACGTCATTGACAACAAATAACATTATTATGCAAACTGCACGCAAAGACTGCGCACAATCACCTTTAGTGTCAGGATGCAGACTGGTGTGTGATGAATAAGAATTTTTGATATTTACATCTGTTTCAAAAGAAAAATCCGAAGACTTTAAATAAAACTGTTGTTGGACGATATTAGAAGATATCTCGAAATTATGATCCACTCTTGTTGATGGTTGAACAATTGCATTGCATATACCATACTCCCAACTTTTTTACTTACTTTTCTTAACTTTTTTTTTTTCATATTCTCATTCCATAATGAAAGTCAAGTGTCTTGAAATCTAGTGCTTTTTCTTTTTAATCTTTTTAATCTTTTTGATCAAGCAAAGAATTAACCATTCATTTACAGAGTTGGTAAAACTCCCAACTTTTGAATCTTAATAAACTATTTGAAACACCCAGTTAGCTTTGCACGATAACACACAAAGCTGTTTGAACTCATGAAAGCTGACTTGTGAAATTTTAAAAGGATCTTACAGATTGCCATAATTAAAAAGCTTAATAACATATAAAGAAGGTAAAATTATCTCACCTTTGAACAACTACAGCGGTAAAGTACATTGTCCAAAAACATTATAGGCTCCTAATGTTAATGCTCTGACAAGAACTACTTAAATGTATAATTAGTACTTTTTGAATAAACTACTTCATGTACTTTAACTAAAATGAGGTACTGAATACATGATGTTTAATGTAGGTATTGCTACTTGTATCCAAGGAAAGTACTGTATCTGAATACGTCACCATCTAGCTTTCCTGTTCTGAGCTACACTCAAAAGTTTAAAATGAGATTAGGGAAAGGTTTTAGTCCAGACTAATTCATCTCCTAAAGAAGTTGTTGTAATTTACTCGAAATACTCATTTCATGAATACTGTTACAGATATACAGTATAGTATCCATTATACAGTAAATAAGCAGGTAACAGCCAGCATTCTCTCATGTGAGTTTATTGAACTTCGTTTGGTTGTTCAACACATGGTCTTTTAATAAAAGCCTTTTTTTTTAGGATCGAAATAAAAAGTAGTTAAGTACACAAAACACATAGGTAAAAAACAGGCTGTGAATGAGCACATATTAAGATGATGAAAGCGGATACATTTTCCTGTACTTGCTCTGCATCCAAACTCGATGCATGACAACTTTCTTTCCTCTGTTCACTTGAAGTCGTCGGTCCTCCAGATTCTGAACTTCTTCCAGTCCAGCATTGGAAAATAAACCATGAACATCTTCTGTAAAAGTAATAACAGTCACAAACCACGGCTATGTCAAGGTTTTTTTTAAAGGTCATGCATGAATCCTTGTCCCCTCTTTTTTTAACCAATCTGACCAACCCAGATTTTATAGTTTAATTTATTTTGTCATCTGTTTACACATTTCATTATCAGATATTATTTCTTGAACATAAAAGTCTGAATGTGGTGTTATAGTATTTTGTCTACCAAAGGACAACTTTTGGAAGGGAAAATAGAACAACACTATACCCTAGATTAGAATCACCAGACTGACAGAATGCCAACAACATATGACCCCAGTTTCTACAATAGTAGCTGTGGTCTTATCAACTATTTTTTTACCATGAGGAAAAAGTATGAATCTCATGTCGCCCTATTACCTTTAGAGAAAAAGTACACACAGGTTCCATCTCCACGTGTATAGAAATTCTCTGATAAGCAGCGTCCTGTTTGTGAGACAATGAAAAAAAATGTAAGAATTGAATTTTGAAAAAAAAAATATATATATGCAACACAAATGATGTAAAAGGTTGATGCAAATATTTGTATTCAGATGCACATTACTAGATGGAGGCTCACCCTTCTTAAACCTGAGTTGTGAGAAGTCATATCTCCCGTAGTCACGGAAGAGGAACACACCTCCATGTTTAAGGTATGTAGAAAGTCTATTCACAATTCCTTGAATTCTGTGGATGAAAAGTCAATTAAAGGAAAATAATTTTGTACAACATAATTGCAGCTAATGAATACTACAGCGAAGTTTAAAACACATGTGCCTCTATCCCTTGAGGGTTAAATGTTGGGTAACCTACTATACAGTTAGCATTTTGTACTCCATATTGCAATCCATCCATCCATTTTTTGTGACCAGTCATCATTTGATGGCTGGAACTGGGAGACAGGAGAGAGTTAGAGCTGCTCCCAAAGCAAGTAACCATTCATGCTCACATGCGTACCTATGGCTACCAGTTCACCTATATCACACATCTATGGACTGTGAGAGGAAATTAGAGCAACAGAACCTCCTCTTTTTGTCTTGGAACGTACACTTACCGGTCTGGATGAATGGAAGAGAGCACAAAGACAGCCAGAATAACATCCAGACTCTGAGTAGGGAAGGGAAAAGAGGCGTCCTCACAAATGTCATGGACAAAAGCATGACAGGTGGACTCATCATAGGCTGGATGGACCTACATGAGTAACATCAGAGATGATCATCGTTTTATAGTCACACGAAGGCACACAGTTACAAAATAGTAGCTAATTGAGATTTAGGCCACTGCCAGTCTTTCTATAACTTCAAAAAAATTATGTGGAGCTTCAGCAATTGACTTTTCACGCACGCACACACGCACGCACGCACGCACACACACAGTGTTATGTTATTACAAGGCATAATTATGTAAGTTGGATTGAAAAAAAATTCAAACAGTTTAATGTGGTATTTTTAAGTTTCAGTGCAGTGAATCCATGTTTTACTGTTAATTGATGATATCAATTGTATCTCAATAAAGTACGAAAGATTGGCAATGTACTTTTTGTTTTATACATTTCACATCCATGCAAAGACATATAACTGATTCAACAGCACAAATTCCACAGATTTATCTGTTTTATTACACATTATTTATTACTTACGTTGTTACTGTCCAAATGTCAGACTTTGTTGCTTAGATACAGCATACAGTTGTTTAATGTGGTCATATCACATAATGTAACATCTTCTACCTGCATTTTATTTAAAGACCATATGTCACATGGGGCTGCACAAAAAGTATAATCGGTTCTGACTGGAGTGTATTTTATTAAAACAAAGCTTTTCACATGTTGGCTTCAGGCACTTGTGTTGAGAAATAACATTTAAAGGAAAATAACTATACGCTGGTATTTAAGGGTACAAAGTTGCTCCAACAGATAAGAACCCTGAATTGAAAGATGTTTTAGTTTTGAATCAAGTTAAAACTTGGTATTGACTGATTCATCTGATTTGCAAGAAGTTATTCTGCAGCCCTTTATGCTGGGAGAGCATAAAGTAAATACGTTTTCTGAACAGTTTAGTGGTTGTAAGCATCACACTGAGTGAATAAAATGTATTACTTCATCAAATGTTAATGCCATCTGCGGAAATAGACATGTCTGTCTATGTCAATATCAGTCTATGCCTCAACATATTATACAAATGGCCACAGTGAGTAATGCCGCTGATTTCATCTAGTGTTGTTTTAAAATATAAATTTCAGAATCACTTTGTAGAAATTTAACTTTGATGAAGTTTGACTGTGTACATGTTAGATATATCAAAACTGCTTACCTTCAGCAACTGAATGGCACGAGGTGAGAAGTCACAGCAGTATAAAAATGCATCTGTGTCTCTGTGAAGCAGGACAACCAATTTAAGATTTAAATTATTACAAATACACAAAATCTGTGCAACAAAGGAATACCAAGAACCTTTGACTTATGATGCAGAAAGATGTTTTTGTCTGTTACTTACTGGGACCTGGTTGTGTGCTGGCTCAAGGACACTTGAGTCCTTGTTAATGCTATTTGTAACACATTTAATTTAACAACTGAAAATGTCTGCTGTGAAAATGATCGAACAAGAGCTTTTTTTGTATTGACAGATTCAGTCATGCCTTAAAAATATTCCTGCAGCCTGTTTTTCAACTTTGACAACATTTTTAAACAGCAGTTTTCATCTTGTAGCATTAACCTTAACATTAACAAAACATCCATGTTGAGCCACTGTTGTGTTAGTTGGTGATGTGTAGCTTGACGATATCACACCTTGTGAAATATAAATAATAAGTATGAAGTATAAGTAATACAGTATTTTTTTGCCCAATGTCCACTGTCTATAATGTACTGTATAAACATGGCTTACATTATAAATCAAAGTAATTCTTATTGATGACTGAACTATAAATGGCGAATTTAAATTAAATTCAGATTTTATATATGTCTATATTTATATATCTGTGTGTGTGAGTGTGTGTGTGTGTGTGTGTGAGTGTGTGTGTGTGTGTGTGTGTGTGTGTGTGTGTGTGTGTGTGTGTGTGTGTGTGTGTGTGTGTGTGTGTGTGTGTGTGTGTGTGTGTGTGTGTGTGTAATCAGAATATTTACTCACTTTATGGAATCAATGATGGGAATCACACTGTTACCCACCCCACAGCCAATCTGTGAAGAGAAAATATACTGCTTTTCTACCATTTGAAACATGACAGCACAAATTTTAACAGCTGTCAATGGGCTATGTTTTATATGTTTTATATGTTTTTAAATGTCAAATGTGCACATTTAACAATCTCTATCGATATATGAGTACACGTGAACCTCCAGGATCCTGAATGATGCACGCTGGCCGGGGAAAGGAGCGGTTTGTGTGGCAGCTTGATCAGACTCCTCAGGATCGGGGGTGTCTGCATGTCTGTGGTGGTCTATGGGGCAGTTCTGTGAAAGTTGTCTGGTTTCTGTGCCTGTGCGGGATCCAGTCGGTGTGGATGGTCCTCGCTCATCACCCAGACCCCTGCTGGTTGCTTGGCATTGTGATCCTGAAGGAAGCAGCTCTGGGAACTCTAAAAACAGCCACTTGCGGTCTTTAAAGAATTTGTTCTGGTGAGTCTGGTAAAATCTGTCCCAGTACTGGCAAGCCTCTTTATCATATCTACCTGCATGGAGGAGATAGAAGAATATGTAAGGTTTATATATGTATTCTACGCAAAGCCAATCAAATGAAGCCTGGAAAATATGAATTGCTGGGACATATTTTTTACCTTGTTCCTTTAAAGGAATTTGTATGCATGAATTTTCTTCTGCCTTCTGCCGAAAGTTTTCTCTGTCCTCTTCTGTCCATTGTACATGATCCCTAAAACACAGAGCAGAAGATAATCGGTAGCTGTTTACTAAAATCCAGAATTTAATTTCTGGTGTTGAAAGTAAACAGACCTACACCGTTATTCGCTTTGTAATTACATAAGAGTTAATATTACATTACAGAACAGCCAATTTAGAGCTGGAAATTAATTCAGAAGCATATTACAGGTGATTTTTCTGCTCAATCATTTTCAAACATTTATTTTAATATACAATATTGCTGTAGTAGAACTAAAACATCTCCATTCTCTTCTCGTGCACCACTGACCACATGTTGTGCTTGAAGATGTCATCAGCATCAGTCAGAATGCGAGAACCCAGTGGAGCTGCAGGTCTTCCTCCTGTGCTTTTTAGTCTGAAGGAGAATCTGTTGAAAACTTGAGCCAGCCAAGCCACAGAGGAGCTCTGGACTTTATACATTTACTCTGTAAGAATGAAAGGAGGGTTGAAAACATTTTACAATTCAAAGTAACATTACACATGCATTTTGTTTTCAGGCGCAATTTACAGTTCAATGTAAATTATTTCCAGTAGAAATAATTAATAGTATAAAGTAAATATTAAAGCTTATATTAAATTTAAAAATAAAACACGCAAGTTGGTGGTTCATGTCTTAACAAAAAAGATTATAAAGTTAATTAAATATTCAAATTAATGGCAACTCATTCATCACATGAACATAATCGCAAGCTATTAAATTGTATATTTCATACAATATATCCCATATGGAATCCATCCCAATAATCAAGAACAGACAAAATTGTTGGATTCATTATTTTTTTTACAGTAACAGGCTATAATTGGATGCTGTTTATATTTAGTTATTTATAAGTTCATAAACCACATGGTGTTGTATCATTTTGAATATTAAAAAGCAAATTAATGGTTGACTGTTACAAGAAAAATGCTAGGTTGACATTGTTGTAAAACAGATGTACCTCATAAAACGAATATAGTTAGGTTCTATTTACAGTGAACAAATGATCAGGAATCGGTAGTCTGACATTACATTGAGTTGTTCCTAAATTCGAGATCAGTCCGTGCTGCAGGGGGCGCTGACGATCTAAGGTTGTCTTCCGTCTGCCGAGAAGAAGACGAATGAACGAACTAAAAAGATGGCGTCGGGTATGGTTGCTAACATTGACAGCTAACTAACACCACACTTGTCAAGCTGTGGGATAGTTGTCTACCTCTTTTTGAATAATGAATTATTGCGTGGTTTCTAGAAAACTACACAGTTTTAACAAGTCCACGCTGCGACATTAATAACGAACTCGGTACGACACGTTTACAAATTAAACAACATATCGAGGTGCTCTCGCTCAACAAGCTAACATCAGTTAGCTCTTAACTTGTTGTGTTCGCTCGAAATCAGAGAATCGGTTCGTTGGTTGTAAAAAGATGAGCCTTATTAAGGAGTTGTAACGTTACTGAAACAACATGGTCCTTACCGGTCCCTGGCTGTGCTCCTGATCCTGCGTCGGGTCCCCTTGTAGAGACCAGGGCCACCAGCTGATGGCGCCATACCGGGGAAAAAGAGCCGTGAACGCCGCTGAGCTGCTGATACGGAGGAGCAGAGGTCTCAGGGATGCTGGAACCATTGTCAGACATAACATGGAAGTCTTCCGAGCCCTCCTCTTTCAGGTGAGATAAAATACCTTTATATTCATTCACGTGAAAATCCTCCCATCATTTTTTTTGTTTTCATTATAATTGTTTTACAGGACAATAGGAATTTCATTCAAGTATGGAGCAGGGCCTCAAAGTCCCCAATAATGTATGAGAATGGTAAAATCTACTTTGAGAATTACCAGATCTGCTACGGTTGGTGAGTATCAGTCTTGTAGATGATTTTGGTCTTCAGTTTACATGCTATAGGAATTGACAAATGACTTTGTGACCCATTCTGTTTACTGTAGTGGAGGGCAAAACCCAATAAGGGCCTACCATAACGGAATAAAGTGACCAAGTATCAGTGATAAACTATTGTCTGATTGCATGACTTCCAAATGACGCTGGGATACAAGGACAAGGCTCACCAGAACTTAATTTTTAGTTTCTATCTGATTGGGTCAGTTAACCCTTGAAACAATTAAACTTTTACACCTTGAAAGGCTTTTGGATATGATTGATCACACAATCAATTACCAGTCATCATCAATCATCACCGTTACTGTTAAAAACCAAAAAAAGCACTATGTAAATGATGTTGTGTGATTTTCAAAAATATAGCATTTTTAATATATAGCTACATGATAATAATCACCACCAAAAAAAAATAATCAAAAAACAATATGGGGGACATTTTCATGGATTGACTCGATGTTCATTTCTGTCTCCAAAATCAAACATCACCAATATAATTCTTTATATCAACTAGTTTGTTACAACATGTGATGTCTTTCAAACTTGACAGAAAATAAGCTCCACAAATACAATGTTGATCTGGCTTGAGGCTAATCAACAGAAGACTGCTCAGTTTTTCGACCAGATCCTGGTTTGAAAAAAACACAGGAATCGTATTATGTTTATTCCAGTCTTCAATTCAAATGATAATTCAGACCACAATGAAATTTGATTTGGCATCACTGGCAATTTTGATTTGCTGTGACACTGCTTTCTGCCAAATGAAACATTAAACTGCGTCACATGACAAAACAAAGACATCTCCATGGCAATTATCATACAAAATAATACATTGGAACCGCATAAACTTTGCAACATCCATAAATACACTACATTCTCATACAAAAGTCACATAATACATAAGACTAGTAATGCATGCTTGTTTTTATTCACCGCTGAAGAAATCTACATCTAGAAGTCGCTGTGGGACAGCTGTGACAGCCTGTCACTCTGAATAATTTTCCAAACAAAATCTTCTGTCATGGACCAAATTGAAATTAACGATATGACAACTTAATGGAAGGTTTATAATCCCCCACACAATGAGTTATTAATTGTTCTGGTTTCAGTGTTCACTCTGAGCCTCAAATTCTATACAAATTGCCTGAGAGATCAAAGCTGGAGAAATTTGAAGATGCCTTGCTGTGTCAGAGCCCACTTGTAAGTGAAATTAAACACCTTAGGGTTAACACTAACTTAACAAAAACCAGAATTCAAAGAAATCATAAGATTTTTTGTTCTATTTACCTTTTTAACAGAACAGAACATTAGCCTCCCCCTCTGATCAGAAACCCAGCCTCTTGGCTTTGACAGCCAACAACTGGCTATATCGCCTTTCAGCTGACACAGGAGAGGAGCTGCAGAGAGTTTATCTCTCTCCCAGACATAAGTTCAGGTATCATCAGTACTCTGCGTTGACTGTTGACTGGAGATTGATACATTTATATTAAGGTTTAGATCTTTTCTGTTTTTTTTCTTTATAGGTATCTTAGCTGGGATGTTTCTCAAGAGATATTTTATGTTAAATCTATTCAAAACAAAGAAACATCTGTAGCACGGCAGGTAAGTTGAGTCTCTGTATGTCTAACATTTTGTGTTCTGATAAATAGTTCTTTGATGAAGGGTAATAAAGCTTAGGATGTTACTGTACATGGAATTTCTTCCCTTTGCTAATTTTGATTCAATTTTCAGAAGAGTAAACGGGTCAATCAAAGAATCTATGTAGCACAAGTTAAGGTTTAAGATGTCCACTGAAAAATAATCTGTCGATTACTTCATCGGAAAGTATTTTTCACACCTAAAAGCTGACAAAGTTTGCCAACAGTTAATCATAAAAACTTTACTCCTGGATTTACTGTAACTTGACTTGCAGTTAATTTTATTAGTTGTCTCAGGATCACTGATGTGGAGAAGAACGTCAGAAATGTACCTTTTCGTTTCTCCTTCACAGGCTGGTATTACTCACAACACTGTAATGCACCTGGCCATTTTTCAGATTTTCCCTTTAGAAATTGTGGGAATTTTGGAGATCAGTAAAAAGGTTTGCAGATTTATTTGTAGTTTAATATATTTTTTAATGTAGCTCTGTAGGTAATGTGTCATTAACAAATGTAAATGTTATTCTTTCAGGTGTTTGGAAGTGGCGTTACTGATGCTGTTCTGTCTCAGGGTGTCCTTGTGGTGTCGTACAGCAACAAGACAGTGAAGCTGTACAGCTTTGAGCACATTGTCCAAAGGGTATGTATGCTTTTTATCCGAACATGTTGCGTGTATTACTGTCTTGCTGCTTGCATCTACGTGTGTCTAATTACATTTTTCATGTTTTCAGTACATGACAGAGAAATTGATACTTGGAAAGCAGAGTTCACTTCTTGGAGGCAAAACAGTGGGAGATGTCCCATTTGGTATTCCAGTTAATATCCATATAACAGGTGAGTCTGTTTTTAAGTTCAGACCTTTGTATTCTTAGCATCATAGATTGAATCAGACCTGCCAGGACACAGAGGAGAAATATGTTTAATCAGAAGAATGGTTGGATTTTTTCTTATTTTTATAGATTGCCCTGTAGTGCTTTTTGAGGTTTCATGCTCTAATAACAGCATCCGGATTGGAGGCTACCCATGGCATTACATCTACACACCACCACATAAAAATCACAAGGGGACTCATCACATCTGTTCACTCAAGGACAGCACAACAGTAAGTTGAAAGAATCCTTCTGAACAGCACATTACAATGTTTAGACTGTTGGTCAATCAGTGCAAAATGTGTCGTGTGCTTTCTTGTAATGCATGAAAGTCACTAATCCTGTTGAAGTTTCACAAACTTTGCAAGCACTTGTCAGTGTGTCAACGTAAGAAGGGCCACATATGTTGGTGACAGTCTTTGTATTCTATTGGTGGACAGAACAGAACTGATCCAAAGCTGTGATCACTTCTAGAAAAACCACAATATTTGCAAATTGGGCAAATCTTGGCTGCATTTGAGAAACACTCCTGTTTGTATTTATTTGTATTTTAGATAGATAGATAGATAGATAGATAGATAGATAGATAGATAGATAGATAGATAGATAGATAGATAGATAGATAGATAGATAGATAGATAGATAGATAGATAGATAGATAGATAGATAGATAGATAGAAAGAAATAAATTGTATAAATCCACTGCCCAGGCATTACATAACAAATAACATACCACAACACATACACTACACTAACAGACACATGCAGCGCTAACAGGACTTTTATACTAAACTATAACTAAAATATAAACAGTATAAAATTAAAATATAAACAGTATAAAATTTAAAAAATATTACAGTATTAAAATATAAACAGTATAAAATTAAAATATAAACAGTATAGAATTGAATTAAAATATAAAACAGTATAAAAAAAAATATATATATATATAAACAGTATTAAATTAAATTAAATCCATTCAACCCCATGCTGACCTCGCCACCTCCCCCCCGCTCCTCCTGAGAGAGTCATTGTACCCCCTGATGGCACGGGGCACGAAGGAGGACCTCAGCCTCTCTGTGGAGGCGCTGTGTGACAGCAGTCTGCCGCTGAAGGTGCTTCTCTGCTGGGAGAAGGTGGTGTGTAGGGGGTGCCTGGTGTTGTTCATGATGGCCTTAATTTTAGACGTGGTCCTGCTCTCCAGAAGCATATCCACAGAGTCCAGGCTCAGCCCAACCACTGAGCCTGCTCTGCGGATGAGTCTGTTCAGACGGTCCATATCTCTTTTCCTGCCCCCCCCCCCCCCCAACACACAATGGCATATGACAGCACACTGCAGACTACGGACTGATAGAACATGAGAAAGAGCTTAGGACAGATGTTGAAGGAGGCCAGCCTCCTCAGGAAGTACATCCTGCTCTGCCCCCTTCTTGTACACACAGTCCGAGTTGAGTGACCAGTCCAGTCTGCTGTCTAGCTGCAGTCCCAGGTACTTGTAGTTTTCTACCACTTCCACCTCACTGCCTTTGATGATCACTGGCTGTGGAGAGGGAGGTGCCCGCCGGAAATCCAGAACCATCTCCTTTGTCTTGGAGACGTTGAGCTGGAGCTGGTTCTGTTGGCACCACTCCACGAAGTCAGCCACCAATGCCCTGTACCCCCCCTCATCACCCTCCCGGATACATGCCACTATCGCGGTGTCATCGGAGTACTTCTGTATGTGGCATGTATCCGAGTTGTGCTTGAAGTCTGATGTGTAGAGGACTTCAAGCACAACTCGGATACATGCCACATACAGAAGTACTCTGATGACGAAGAACTTTTGATGACAAAAAAATTATTCATTTTGTCATTTTTGATTTTTTCAAAGACTAAAAGTCTAAAATGTATAGATTTGTGTTTCCCCAATGTAGGTGAAATAATATTTTAAAAATTATATTTGCTGTGTAAAAGGTGAATTTATTTGTAGTTTAACTCTTTTACACAGTCACTGTAAGTCGACAGTCAAGCTGTACTAAAAATAGCATTTGTTCCACTTCCCCAATGATAAATCTTCAAGTTGATGCTTTGCCATTTGAGGAACTGCAATTTTTGACAGGTGTGTTTTCTTTATGTTGTGGCACAGGAGGTTGTAGTGTGGTCGCAATGGAACTAATGGGAAGCTTTGCCATTTCATTTATTAAATCAGGCAACAAATGGGATACAAAATATGAACTGTTGTTCTCTGGAGAGTGATTGGATCATCTTCCACCCTGATGACTCTGGACGAATCATTCATGTTGGGCCAACTATCATAAAGTGAGTAGCATAGTCAGTATTTACATAGGAAAATGTAGACGTGAAGAAAAGTCATCTGAGGTAACTCTAAATATACCAAAACTTCCTGAACCAAAGACATTCCTATTAGGTAAAGAAGTAAAGCCTCATTACATGACTTTCTTTCAGCCATTATAACAAAAAGAAATTCTTCTTTGAAGCATTTAGTTGTGTTATGGTTAGTTTAGGTTAGGTTTATTTTTTTATTGCACTTGACATGTTCCACAAAATTTCTTTGTTTCCTGAAGTGTCCTAAAGATTCTTGGTGAACTGAACAGCAGTTGCCCATCAATGGTTGTCAAGGATTTCTCCATGGCAACCCATCGAAACAACATTGTAAGTATCATGCTCTTTTACTTACACAACTGACTGTACAATAGATTTTCTTTGCACCAAATCATCCTCATGTACAGTATGTACCCTGTATTCACTGTGATGATGGTGGATAATACACCCTCTAATTTTAGTGTTGCTTTTTTGCAGCCAAATGCACAAGTCACTGTCACCTCATCAGGCCGTACAGTGAAGAGGAGATTTCATCAGCTGGATGATGACCCAGATCAAGAGGTACCAAAATGATTTTGCTGTAATAGCTGATGTAATATCTCTCAAAGAAAACACTTTTTCCATGTTTTTTATGCTATACAAGCTAGACTCAAGATGTCTGTAAAGATTCTTAGTCGTCCAGGTTCCGGTAGAGCTCTGCGTTGAACCAAGGGAGCCAGAAAGATGTCGTCATCCCATAAGTAGCAGGGCTATTAGAGGAAGTGAATATGATCTTTAATAAACACCGCTACTCACTTTGGGCCCACAAACACCCTGAGACAGAGGTTCATCCTAGGGACAAAATACCCAGACACAAACTAGGTGGTGTCATGCATTGATGACAGCCCAGACTTTTTTACCGGGGAGACAAAACATCTAATCCACGAGCGGATGGCATATCACAGGAGATCAAGCACCTCAGAGCAGGACTCAGCAGCCCATCTGCACCTGAAGGACAAGGGGCATTCAGGTGAAGATAAGAATGTACAGATCTGGCCAAGGGGGACAGATGGTTTGAGAGAGGGGTTAAAGAAGCCATCTATGTCAAACACAGGAGGAGGAGGGCTCCACCATCAGCTGTCCAACACTTAAAATGCATTTTTGGGATTCCTCTCCAGGAACCTCAGATCTCCTTTACATGAATATTAGAAGTTAATGCCACAACCATCATCTGGAAAATGTGTTTTAATGATACTGAAAGAAATCTACAAAATTAAACAAGTCACCTCTAGTGTATGGTAGCAGACATAGCCAATGTGTCACAATGAGGTGTGTGGGCTTAAGAGGTATTATTCAGAAAAATTAATTATGTAAGTAGTAAATTACAATTGTTTCTATTTCTACTGGCATAATATGATTAAGTGCATGTTTGTTTAAGTATTTGTGAGTTGCAAATTAATTGTGCCCTGTGGCAAGCATTAATAATAAATACAGTACTGTAGTCATTATTTACATTTGTAATTTGGTATTCCTTGTGACTCCTTGGGGTCATTAAGCTTTTGTAAATACATATGGGCTTATTCTGAATGTGACCACAGCAGATCATTTCAAACGGGTTGTGAGCTGGTAAAACAAGTGACATGTAAAGGATGTTACTGTCCATATTAAACGTATTACTCAATGTGAGCTCAGGATGCTTGTTTCTGTTTCACATGTCCCATTTTTTAGAAATACAGTTGCACATTTCTGTGATGAGATTTCCAAACAATCAGAATATTAATTTTACAGACATTCCGTTTGGTGGAATATGAAGATGAGCTCGACCTTTTGGCTGTGGTAGTCACTAATGGTGAGGAGGGAGAAGGAAGAGCACACATCCAGCTGCATGACAACCAGAGTGGACAGTTACTGAGGACTTTTGACCTCACTGAACAATGGGACGAGGTGAGTTACATGCTTTGCTGTTTCTGACCTTAAGCTGAAGCGTCTGTATATGGATTCATGTGGGCTCTTTTGTTCTGTTTCAGACTTATCGACATGAGTTGTCCATTGACAAAGACACAATTGTTCATGTTGAACAAAAGAAGACCACCTTCTGCTGCCATCTATACAAGCTCATAACAGCTAAAAATGAGGAGGCATGAGTAAATTGACCTCTTGAGGAGCCCTTACTTTTGAAGATGATGATGCACATTGTTGTACTTGTTTTTCTCCTGCTTTTTCATTAAACTCAATATGCTCTTTTTAGATTCAGGATCATGGTATCAATACTTCCTTTGTGTGACACATGTCTATGTGCAGTACTTCTGACCGTTGTTTTTGTTCATTAAGGTCAAATCCATGAAAAGTTGGTTTTGTACAGCAGGGTTATGGTTAGGGTCATGTAAAACATGTACTTCCTGTAAAACAGGAAGTAAATGAAATTATTGCTAGAATGTTAAATAAAAGCACTTAATTATAATCAAAATATACTGAAATTGTTATGCAAAATATAGATTATGATGACCATTATTAGATTATTTTAGTTTAATTTTATTTATAATATACCAAATCACAACACAGGTCATATAAATGCACTTGAGAAAAAGATCTGGACATTTTTTTCTATGGAGACTCAACAGTCCCAACAGTAATGAAGATTTAGTTGCGTGGAAGTGGCGGTCAGTGGGAGCTCGTTTTTAGTACAGTACTGTATACTGTGAAATTCATTAATTAATCAGGGCATCACCAAATAGTTGCTGGATCAAACTGGGGACTCCCCAGTGAATGAATGGTGTTCCATCCATCTACTTTTATACCTGACACGGAGACCGGTGCGTCATGACGTCATTTATATAACGCAGCTTTAGTAAATAACCTGTGCTACAAAGAAATATAGAATAGGTTGATTATTCAAAATAGCTTGTTTAGACCCCAAAATGATTTAATTTCTTTAAACTATTTAAAAACTACTCAGTGCTGTATTCTCCTTTCCCCTCATGAAATAATTTTCTACCGCTGTTGAACCGTAAAAAAAAAAAAAGTCTAGCGACGACTTTTTTTCTGATGTCCGAACAGAATAAACACAACCAGACTGATGCCTTTTTCTGACGTGACGCACAATCTGAAGGGGAGCCAGGACAAAATTAAATAAATTACAAAACTCTTGCGCAAACAAACCTACAAAACGTCTTGACGCACATGTTCGAGAGGCTCTGGATCACGTGACCACGTCCGGACCTCACCAGCCTTCACCAAAACACTGTCGTGGTTGCAGGAGACGCAGCTCCAGAAGTCTGTCCCTCCGTCGTCCCGCCTGTCTGCTGATGGCAATGGACGGTCCGAAACAGTTGTTGATGGCTCTTTGCGCGGCCGCTGCCGTCGGAGTCACCTCAGTCATATTTGTGCTGATATGGGTTTTCAACTACAAGGAAGGCTTAGCCTGGGATGGAGGGCTGGCCGAATTCAACTGGCATCCGGTCTTAATTGTTTTTGGATTCATTGCCGTGCAGGGTTTTGGTGAGTACTCTGTAAAAGAAGCTCGTAAACTTTGGGGATTTGTTTTGAAGGAGTATAATCTTGTGAAGGAAATTTTCCCTCAAGGAGAAGTTACACAAGATCTGTCCTGGGGAGAGAACCACTGAAGTGCGTCTTTATCTTATGTAAACTCTGAGTTTGACTCTTATCAACAGCGTGGTAAATAAATTAAGAATGTGGAAGTCGGTATTATTATTCACAGCATACCAAATGGTCAAGTTTGTTTTTTTTAAATAAAATATGCATCCCCTCTCTTGCAGCTATCATTGTCTACCGTCTCCCCTGGACATGGAAGTGGAACAAACAAGTGATGAAGTTCATTCATGCAGGCTTGCACTTACTGGCCTTCATTCTAGTTGTGATATCTTTGGTGGCAGTATTTGACTTCCACAATTATGCCAAAATCCCCAACATGTACAGTCTGCATAGCTGGCTGGGCTTGATGGCAGTGATATTGTTCAGTCAACAGGTAAACAGATTCCTTTTATTTCAAATGATCTTAACTAATGGAGAATAGAGAAAGGATCATGTTTGCAATGCTTGAATGGTAATGCTGTTTATAATAAATGTTATTGACTTTGAAGTTTTCACCTAAATGTACTGTAGTGATGTATATTAATAATATTTGCCAATTTGCTTTTTATATGTGTGGTGCAGGTTACAGAGTATATTTTTTACCTGTCATATTGATAAAACAGAAACTTCTGCATTTGGGATCTACAATATTTATTAGTCCAACACAATGTGTGATTTGCCTCCTTCGCTGTGCAGCTGGTTATTGGAGTTTGCCTGTACTTGCTACCAGTTCTCCCTGTATTCTGGAGAGCAGCATTCATGCCCATCCATGTCTACAGCGGTCTCTTACTCTTTACCAGTGTTATCGCTGTGGCACTCATGGGTATAACTGAGAAACTCATTTTTGGCTTGTAAGTATAAAAAATTTCAAAATGAGTGGTATGTGTAAACATTTTTACTGTTTTGTTTAACTTTATTTATCCCACTTATTCACAAAGGAGCAACCCTAAGTACAAGGACTCTCCCCCAGAGGCAATTTTTGTAAACGTCCTTGGGCTTCTCCTGGTGCTTTTTGGAGCTCTTATCCTTTGGATTGCCACTCGAACATCTTGGAAGCGGCCCAGTGACCAGAACCTGCATATTTTGCATACCAATGGGGGAGGTGAAGACAACACCAAACGAGGCACAGCCCTGTCTCAGCTATCTGATCAAAGTGATGTGGCCTTGGGGGATGTCAATAAGAGTGACTAACTGCAGGATGAGGATAGATATTTACAGAATTAGTGACTGAGTTCATAGTGTTAAATGCATAATGTTTATGTATCCTGTCTATTCTGGTCAGTCCAAAACAGAATCTATTTTTGCAGATTTTTGCTTTTGTAACTTGATGTATTTCATTTTGGCTACATTTGAAATAGCTGTTACTGTTTTTCAGAATAGCGAACTATTTTCTTACAACTGATACACACTGTGAAGTTTTTCTATAGTCAAATCATGTTCTATTCTTATATCCATATTTAGAATGTGTTCAATACATATTTGCTACTCAAACTCATGTTTTATGGTTATTTTGTCTTTATCATTATTCAAACCATTAGAATATCGACACAATAGAACAGTCAAAAATATGAGTACAGCATATTTTTATTGTTGCGGTTACTATAACGCAAGAGTCTTGAGTTTGCTCTTCTATATTGTTGACTTCAAAAAGATTCATAAATATAATCACTAGAATCCAAGCCAAACACGTCTCATTATAAACGCCACCAAATGACATCGATTAAGCTCCGAAGTGACAATCAGCGACCTCGTATGGCCGCAGCGCAGCCACGTCAACGCGAAACGCGGTTTTTGGGCCCTCGCAGCACCCGTAGTTTCGTTGGCAGCCTGTTTGTTTTGGCTATAATTGTTTTCTGTAAAATCAAGAACCTGCTCTCAGGTTTGTAATCGCACCATTACGTCGTGTTTGCAGTAGTATGTTATTCTAATGCCTGTGGCAGAAAATAATATTCGTGTTAGTTGCTGTTGCTACATTCATTGTGCGGTCTAAGTAGAGCTAATGACAACACTGCCGACCAGGCTCCTGTCAATTGTTGTAGCTACCTGCTAACAAAACAAGCTAATGCTAAAACTCTAGCCATTAGGGTGCAAATCCAATATTAAACAACATTTCCACAGTAATATAAAAGCTAACTTACAATCTTCGTGTTACTTCTCTTTATTAACTAACTAAATGTACATTAAGCTAACTTTAGCTTAGTTTCTAGCTGTAATAAGTCAAAAGAAGGAAGGCTAAACGTTAGCACCGGCACGGGCCGGGTGCATGCTAATGTTTGGAATTGCTTACCAATTACTCACGTAACACTTGACAGCGGTACAAATTGACCAGCATTTAGAAACACATTACTGGAATGATTTTAGACAGCTAACCGAGACAAACGTGATGGTAGAATAATTCAGAGCGAACAGTTGTACGGGCTGTAGGGTGGGGCTCTGTAGGTTACCTGTCAGCGACTGGGCAGCCGGGTTTTGGATTGAATAGAATGAAATGACTGTGAAATTATTTAAGTATTTATCTCTACTTGGTGACATTGTTTAACCCTCTCACCTGAAAAACCCGGTAAATGATCACTTCAGCTGTTTTCTGCCATTTGTTTCCATGGCTGTTTGAAGTGGTGCTGATGCTGGGTTATGTTGGGTTGTTTTTATTCAAATGTGTTTATTTGTCAGTGGCTAATTCAATCACACCATTAGAAGTGTTAAAAATGCAGTCGAATCGAAAGTGTTTTTAATGAAACATAAAGATAAACTATGTTGTTTGCACACAGCTGTGGCACCATGTCTGATAAAAGTGAGCTGAAAGCAGAGCTTGAAAGAAAAAAGCAGCGTTTGGCACAAATCAGAGAAGAGAAGAAAAGGAAGGAGGAGGAGCGCAAGAAAAAAGAGGTGATTTTTCCATTTGCCGATGTTTAATGTGTACATTAGTGTTTAAGATTACCTAAATGATTGATGGTAATGTTTAAGTGTCATATAATATTGTAAAATCAAACCGTCTTGCTTCAATATTTTCAAATTGAATCCCACTGTCTTCATGCTTGTCACATATTCTTTTATATGCTAAAAAAAACACCTCTAAGATGACCAAGATTATGTGTATATAAAGATCTATAGAAGCATTAAAGTTGTTTTTTGTTTACTTTACACCATTTGTCACTAATATTTCAGATAGGTACTTTTTGTATACCACAGAAATGTGTGATTTGAGTTGCAATTAAATTCTACTTTATCATCCAAGATGTTAAAATTAAGTTATTAGAAGGACTTTTTTTTTTTCAGAATATTTACATGAAGCGTTGTTGACTGTGTGACATATTCATTCATTTTCTGAACCACTTCCTCCACTTTAACGGGTTACGGGGGTTGCTGGAGCCTATGACTGATTAAAAAAAAAAAAATCTTAGCTATAATAAAAATAACTTTGACTTTGTCAATATATATAATATATAAATACGTATTAGTATTTGATTCTGATATTCAAACTACAGTGCCTTTTTCTCATTACCGTACAGGGAAGAATGTCAAAATTGAGACAGAAACGCTACAAAAAAATAACTATTCAACTTGCAGTTTGGCTGAAAAAAATGTATGATCTGAGTAGTCATGAACAAAA
Source organism: Antennarius striatus (assembly GCF_040054535.1). NCBI lineage: Eukaryota > Metazoa > Chordata > Actinopteri > Lophiiformes > Antennariidae > Antennarius > Antennarius striatus. Next base: position 13,456,144 of record NC_090787.1, read on the forward strand.
ACTGTCTTATTTTCCATAAATCAGTGTCAATGGCAAACGTTGTTGAAGATCACCCATCACACACACTATGCTGGATTTGATATAACTTTTAAGCACAAATGCTTATACTTGCAGAATACATTAACGGCTGATACATTGCTTATCTCCAGGCTGATCTACTGAAAGATGCTGCACTTCAGCAGGATGATTCTGACCTGGAGAAAAAAAGACGTGAGGCCGAGGCTATTCTACAGAGTATGGGGATAACCTCAGAAGTTCCAGTTGGTATGGTTCTGTTGTTTTTTGGTTGTTCATATGTGTGTAAGACTGAAAGTATATGACCTTACTTATTAAATTCATAGTCCAAAGGATCACTAGAACTCTACACTTTAATATACTGTATCTTGTTTTATCTATCCTCTAGGTAGTGCGTCACATTCATACTTGGTAAATAGTATGTACTTAATTTTCCTTAAAGGAAATCAAAATCGCTGGCATGATGTATGCTCATGTGTTCGACTTGGTTAAGATCAGACTGAGGTAGGGCTGTCACTAAGAATTATTTCAGTTCTTACTTGGCGTGTCATTCTCTAAGAAGCTCCCAGGGGTCTGTTTCTCAGGTATTTCACTTCAAAATACATGAAAATAAAAATCCGCCATGAGGAAACTAACCTACTGCCTAAAAAGTGGGAAAGGAGTAAAATAATGTTTTGAAATGTTGCTGCAGTTTTTAACATACTGTATTCCAATGGAAAGACTTTACATGAATAACCTTTCAAGCATATTTCATATTTTAAAAGTTGACTGCCAAAACACAAGCAAACACCTATTCAAAAGTCCATTGCAGACGATGCTGTTTCACAAGTTGTTCCAGATTTTCAGGGCACCAGCGTGTGGCTATCAGCAGGTGGCAGAAGAGATCCATCAGAAATTAATGCTGCGCCTTAAGGATGCGACCAACATGAAACATTTAAAACGTTAAAGTTTTGTGTCTTTTAAAGTTGTCTGTTTTACTTGTTTTAACAGTTTGATTAAATAATTATTTTATAAGGATTTCCCAGTGTAATTTCTCATCAACATGTGATGAGTATGTCCATCTTAGGTTTATTTGTAGACATCTGCTTTTAAGTTGGCTGAGAAAGTCAAGCCTTTATGAGCATGGGAACAAGTATATCCTCGGAAATCTAAATTAAAATTTATGGTATTTCTGCTGCACTTACAACAAAGTTGCTACTGAAGCACAGATACATTTGGACTTAACTGTAAATAGGGAGTGGTCTTCATATTTTAACAAATTATTATTGTCTGTCTGTGCAGTACCTCCTCCCATCTCTCCAGCTACCAAATCTGCAGGCACACCTAGTGAGGCAGGAAGTCAAGATTCTGATGGAGCTGTGGGACCCAGGTACACACACACACAGACACACACGCACACCTACTTCAATTAAAGTGTGAGTAACAAATGTTTCATGAACAAACACATTAAAAGTCTGTAAACAATGTCAGCATTCTTAATGAGGAAGGATTAATAGTTCTTTCCCCACCTAAAGCAAAAGTTTACATGTGGATGCTTCATTGCTCTACTGCATGTGTCCTGTTAAACAATATTTTCCTGTGCTCTGTTCTCTATGGCATGACTTGCTCATCCCAGCAGGACTGTGATTTCCTTGTCTTTGTTATGGCCTCTGAAGCCTCTCAAACTCCAAATGTGTTGTAGAATAAATTAATTCTGGAGCGTTTTGAGTATTACTGTCAAAAATTAAGGCCTGTTTTTGTTTTGTAAGCTTTTCTTCGATTTCATTTCAATGAGTAGACTATGGATGTGTTTAAAGCATGGAGCAGAGTCTCCTGATAAAGTGTCATTCCACTAGAGTGAATGATGGCGAGTTTATCCCAACTGAGAGCATGTTTATTTAGTCTGTGTGTTGTTGAATTAGGATGAGCCTAAATTAGCAATAAAGCAGCAGGCTGCCAAGATGCCTGGGGGACATCTTAACCCCTAATTAGAGTCCCTTCCCTGGCTTGAAATTTAAGCGCCCCCCGTGTCCCATCAGACCAAGGGACCTGTTCCCCTTACCTGTCGACTCATTTCCCTCACTGGCATGACCATTTCCTAAGCGAATGGAGGTCATGTTTTCTCCCTGAGGGCTCTCTCCCCCCTTAGCTCTCTCTTCACACTGAACTCGGAGCCTTTGTTTTGACGCAGCTCAGGCTACATCACCCTACAGGCTGCACTTTACACCCCGTGTCATCACACTGTCGAGGGTCTGTGCAGTCATACATTTCAACCCAATGTAAGCTTTCATTTCTGAGGCAAAGTCAAGCTCGATTTGACCAGAAAAAAATCCTAATGAAAGATACTTATTTGTGTGTTTTGATACAGTCCAATCAGCATGTTTCGAGCCATAATGCTAACGTTATCTCCTCTCCTCATTTGTGCTTGCTTTTCTCTCATTAATGCTACCTTGTTGGTGTGACACTAACCAGGACTCTGCACTGGGACTCTGACCCGTCCGCTCTCCAACTTCACTCTGACTCTGAGCTGGGGTACTGGACACTCTCTTCTCTTCTTTCCTGGTCATTTTCCCTTCTCTCAATCTATTGCATGACTACTTTGTCTTTCAAATTCATTGCTCAGGTAATTCCACCAAACAAGTTTTGCACACAGGAAGGGTCCTTTTGATAAATTCCCAGCTGTTGGTTAACAAATCTGGAGAATTTATAATTCTCTTCTTCATTTTGTGAACTTTGAGATACCACTCAAAAGGAGAAGAAACAGCTGTTGATGACTTTTATATTTTCATTTTAGGATCATTGCTGGTTTCTTGTATGTGATGTTGAGCTGTGAAAATTATGAGTTGTTCTGTGCTTTTTAGGCGTCAAATTCCAAAACTGGGAATGGCAAAAGTGACACAGGTGGACTTCCCTCCACAAGAAACTGTGTCCTACACTAAAGAGACGCAGACACCCACCCTGACCCAGCAGAAAGAAGGTGATTCTCCAACTACGCTGTGCAGAATGACCTTGAGTGAACTGCAAACTGTGTGTGGTTGAAAATGTGTATGCATGGAGATCAAAAATGTTGTGGTCCCATAAAATGTAGTTTCATTTCTAAGAAAAGTTATGTTTAGTCACTATGCCTGGAGGATTATTCATAATGGGTATTGTGGGTTGAGTTTATAAGTAGGGGCCAGAAGTGAACAACAAGTGCATGAGATTTTATTTAAGATGAAAGTAAAGAAAAGAAAAAAAAGGAAGGTTCAGAATTCAGACGAGCTCTGCGCCTCTGAACTTCACGACCGCCGTTTGTTTCCTGCATAATTAATGAGCAGGATGAGAAAACCAGTGACAGGAAGGAGGATGACGATGGAGGGGAAAGATATGAAGGTAGATGACTGTGTGCTTCCCCTGCAGCATGTCGATATGTGTGTAATTGCCGCACTGGAGCTTTCATGTGGTCGGCCACGGAGAATATAGGACCCACTAACATGCACATGTGGAACACATGGGCCATAAAATATGCAATATTTTGGTGCTTTGCTTGTTCTTGCTGGATAAAATAATGCGCTGTACTAAAAACTGACCAGAAAGTAAGCCTTCAACCATAAGAAGTTCTCCATCTCTTGCATTAGCTAGCTCATGTTTTTAGGCCTCCTTGAAAGCCTGGTTAGGACTTTAAACAATATTCTGTTTGTTAGTTGTTGTTCCATCAGGTGATGTGTATAAAACATTGAGGTGGCATGCAGCCAGAGGAAGATGAAATTGTGTGATTTTGTGGAAAAACTATGAGTAGAGGTAGTGAAGGATGAAGAGCATCCCTGCGCTTCTCATTGCTCTTTACTCTGGACTCTACTGGGCATTGTAAAACTGTGTTAAACACTAATGGTTTCTGCCAGCTGTTCAACACGAGCCCCCCTTCCCCTCTCTGCCACTATATAATCATTTCATCAACTCCCTCGCTTCCCCTGTCTTCTCCCTTCATCGAACAGGCACATAACAAAACAAACTCAGTGACATTGTGCATTTTCACACCATCACTTCTGGCACTCCTTCCCAGCTTGCTCCCCTCTGCACATTTTTTTTGATGTGCGGGGTGGCGTCGGGGCCCGTTCTCTGATTGAGAGATTTATCATGTTGTCAAAAGGAGGCAATGGCGCGGCACTCTCAAGGTCAGCAGGCGGTGGCGTTAGAGGGAGCGGCTGCCGTGTCCAGGCTGCTTCAATCCAAGGGTACTCGCAGCGTCCGCAAAGCATCTCTGAGAAGAAAAAAAAACATTTGAAGGTTTTAGCATCACCTCACCTGCTGAACCAGTGAAAACCCCTGAATGGTCCAGGAGAAGAACATTTCAGGCTGTTTGTTTGTTACTCGTGGGGACAGTGTTGCATCATTCTACCACACAAGATCAACCCGTGGTTTTTGTTGGCCCAGTGTGTAAGGAAATTGCCTCTCCGATGAGCATCCTGACATAAATTCATCAGCAGCTCTAAATTGCGTTTGTGCCTGTGAAACAACAACCCTGGATGCTGCAGATTGAATTTCACGTTCTTTGCACTAGTGGATTATGTAGCATCAGTACGCATTCCTCAACAAGAGGCTGTAATTATGAAGTAAGATATTGTTTGAGGTTGAGGGCTTGGTGGAGGGATGCGTGTGGAGTGGCTGGCCTGCTAGCGCTTTTTAAAAGGCTTATCAGGAATAATAGTCTGTAGAGCAGTTCAGTAAATGTAATATTTAATTGAATGTGAACGGTTTAATCACTGTGATTTCATAGGCAGGTCAAAACTTTTAATCACAAAAGCTCTTAATGGCCTTCTTGTATGAAGTGCCACTTGTAATTGTGGTCAGCTTTTATCCACTTCATGATTAGTACCATTAAATATCTATTGTATTCCGCTATCATACAGCAGCTAATCAGTTCGACAGGAAACTTGGAATATTCTCCTTTTTGATCCACCAGCAGGAGTGTGGAGTGAAGTTAGGGATGTAGGAATATGTTTCATTGGTTTATGCTTCCGTTTCCCAGAGTATAGCTGTCGAATTTTGTTCAACTCAACTTTGTACACATAACTACCGAGTGCTGAAGTGTTGCCTTCTGCTGTTGTTGGTGTATTTTGGTCCCTTTCTGGAGTATTCATCAATAACTATTGAATATTTTCTCAAGAAATCATCTAAGTATCTCTCTTAGGCTAGGGAATGGTGTTTTTAAGAGTCTTTCTTTTTTGGGGGGGATCTTAGACATCATTTTTCCTTTTTTGCAAATGATTTTTTTTTTTTTATGATACGCAATTAAAAGCAATCAAAATGAAGAGAACCATCTCAAGTAGTCTCCGTCCAATAAAATGAGGATTGAATATTTATTTCTTGCACCTTTTTCTTACGTTTTAGTTCCCAATCTGATCAAAAAGATCAGCTAACAGACACCTTATATTAAGATAGATCATGCTGGCTCAGGGTTTCTTCTTACCGTCATCCTGTCTGTGATCTTTGAACCTTGGTGTCATTAGAGAAATGTGTGACCATGTTAAAGACATTGACAACAATAGACTCCCATTTCGCAGACGCCTAAGCCCTGAACTATGTTGTCAGGTTGACCGGAGTCTGACAGCTGATATCCTCCTATTTATTTTCCTTGCATCTACATGTGGAAAAGGTTTATCACTATTTTTGAAGAGTGTTTTGTAAGTCAGTGCTGGAGTTACTATTCGTAAGGAAGGAAAAAACAAAACAGCAGCATGTATCTATTGGAGGAGTTTGTATTCTGGCGTTCTATTATTGGTTCTATGTCAGAGAGGGGTCAGACCCTATAGACCCACACAGAATGTGGAAGACACCTGCAGCAGAGAGCAAAGGTCACTCCGTATACATGTGTGCATCACTGGTGGTATACGATGCATTAATATATTGTCCAGTGACTAAGTGACTAAGACCTGTGATTACGCCCCTCATTCCTGTCCAACCCCCCCCCCCCAAAAAAGCTTTTATTTCTTAAGTGGTGAAAAAGCCATAATTGGGGCTACTTTGAGAAGAGGTGTCAGCGTATGGGACATCGCTGATCCGGGTGAATTCTGTTAAATACAACCCCCCACCAACCACTCCCCTTTGCCAAGCGCTATCCCCCCCCCACCCCCCCACATCCCTTTTCCTACACATCCCCAGCGGGGTCACGAGGATCACTAGCTTTTCTCCAAATGGCCATTTGGGCTGGCAGGTGCATTATACCCTTTATTTTCAGATTGTCTATCCGCTCCTAATGCCTGGCAGGTTGATTGCTCCGGCCGCCTCACCAGGGAAAGGGCTGACGAGCGCGGCTGGGACTAGCTGAAAGACGGTGATTACTGTTTTCCTTTAAGCCTGATTGAGGCCCTTGAAGGGAAAGATTTTAACCTTGTCCTGTTGGTTGCAGAATATGGTCGTACATTGAAATGGCGTGTGTCATCAGCCCAGTTTCGGTAAACTCATCTGTGTACTCAATAACCTCCTTCCCCAAACCTCCATCTGGGGGGGGGGAGGCGGATAAATCACTTTACGGACAAAGTGACGGATGACATTATCATTTAGATTATCTCAGTAGGAAGGAAATTCTGGCATGAGGTGCTGTCATCTCAGATTAACTACAAGGCTCATATGAAGATGCATGCATGTAGGAACCAGGCAAGTATTTCCTCTTTGCTCATGAATGTGTTTTGTCTTGCTTTGCTATTTATTTATTTATTTTTGCGTTTAAAGCTTTGGCTGTATACTGTCTTTAGGAGACCTGTTTTGAAAAAGAGTGTTCATCTTCTTTGAGGTTGAACCGGCGTGCAGTTTGCCAGCTGGTCTGGCCTGTATTTTGTTGTACATTCACTGAGGTTGAATAGGAGTTGCAGGACCTCCTGCTGGGACGGTAATTGCATAGGCTTCCTGTTCTGAGAGAAGCTTGTCTCGGGGCAGCCAGGCGGAAAAACTCTGTGCCATCTCCATGCCACCTCTGAAGAGCACAAGACAATTCCAGCATCGCCATCTGCTTTTGCACCATGCTGTCATCTGGTCAGACCAATGGGACGAGCCCAGGGCAGCTGCTCAACACCCTCTGCCCTGCTGCCCCGTGGCCTAGAAGGGGGCACATGCTACTTGGATATAGAGGAAACAGCTACTCTGACAGCTACACTTTCTGTTGAATGGGGAGAGACTCATTAACTGTTGGGAAAGACAGGGGTCCCTATGACAACAAGACACCCACTGCGCCGTGTCCCTTTAACATGAATGACAAACTTCCCTGCTTTAGACGAGCAGGTTCTTTTTGAAAAGCAACATTGTGTTGACAAACCAAACAAATGCAATGCAGAGATTGCCGTACCTATGTGAACCTTTTTTTCTTTTCGTTATTCAGAAAAGAAAATAATGGAAGTGGAAGAAGTATTGCTACAAATAATGAAAAGCCTGTCTGACGGATTAATAGTTGTTCTTTCAAACTTGTTCTTCTTCTTTTTTTTTTTGAAAGGAAAAAACTGATATCAAAACGAAAGTGATTTGAAGTTAATTTCCTGCTTTGAGATGTGCTGATTCAATACAACTCTTTATTTTTTGGTCAACAGAGGAAGAAGAAGAGGAAGAACTCAGTCCACCTCAACCAGTAGAGGAAATTCAGAGTGAGAAACCAGACCAGAATGAAGAGGAGGAAGGTACGTCTCTACTCGTGATGATGAAATAATTAGAGCACACTGTACATGAATACACCCCAGCTCTGAGAGTGACTTTAAATCATCTATATTTGTTTATCATAAGAGCAGTGTGTTTCAGTGTATTTGTGTCTTTCTTCCTAGCACCCCCCCACGAGCTGACAGAAGAGGAGAAACTCCAGATCCTGCACTCGGAGGAGTTTATGAACTTCTTCGACCACAGCACTCGCATTATTGAACGGGCTCTGTCGGAGCACGTGGACCTCTTCTTTGACTACAGCGGTCGTGACCTGGAGGAGAAGGAAGGGTAATGATTGAGCTACTAGTGTTTACATGAAAACTTGTCATTTGTTTTGAAGAAGTGTTTGTATTGATTGGCGGTTTATTGTCCTTCCCCAGTGAAATCCAGGCCGGAGCCAAACTTTGCCTCAATAGGCAGTTTGTTGATGAGCGATGGTCCAAACATCGTGTTGTCACCTGTCTCGACTGGTCCCCACAGGTCATTTTACTTACGTTTGTCATTAAATCAGTAGTTGAAGTCCCTTGTGAGAATGGAGCTTCTAAATTTGTTGTTCAAAATTTTCAATCTTAGAAAAAAATGTGTTCTGAAATAAAAGAATCTGTGAATGAGTGCAGCTAATTGGCTGTTAAAACAACTTAACTTTCCCCACTCGTAATGCTTTATGATTACATAGCTTGAGTTTGACAGCTTTTACTTTCAGCCACAAGTCCCCCAGGAAAAGTAAGTTATGTCCCACACAGATTGTCACTTAGTTGGGGGCTATAATGATTTGTTTCCTCTGGTGTCTGAGGTCATTTAATGCGTGATTCCACAACAGCTTCTGACAGTGATTGAACACCAACACTTTGTTCATGGAATTTTCTAGCTCTCAGGGATACCCGGGCCCTTAGTGATTTGAAATAATAAATTCAAAATTTTTAAATCTGAGATCAGGCATTAGAAGCAGCAGAGGTTAGTTGTCTCTTTGCGCCTAGGTAGTGTTTTCGGTGGTGGGTTCCTGTCTGTGTTTTTTTATATGCATGTGCGGTTGGTTTAATTTTTAGCTTCCTGGTGAGCTGCTATGTTTTAGCCCTCTGCAGCTTTTGATCACATTTAGGACAGGAAATAAAAATGTATTTTAGCAAAGTTCTTAGAGGGGTACGGCTTATTAAACGAGCCTTACACTTTGGGGAAAGGGTTACTCACTCTTTAATGCATTCAGCAGCACCACACGCAGCAGGCGAGGCTTGTCCACATGGAGCCAAGCCTGGGGGGCATGTCTGCCTCCCCCTCACATTCATCTGGGCTGATTTTTTTTCCCTTTGTCATCAGTATCCTGAACTCCTGGTTGCTTCATACAACAACAACGAGGATGCTCCCCATGAGCCAGACGGCGTGGCTTTAGTGTGGAACATGAAGTACAAGAAGACGACTCCGGAGTACGTCTTTCACTGTCAGGTACGCAGAGCAATGCCCTGCTGCTCCCCCAAAACCACCACCACATCGTATCTAGTGGATTCTTCTGTGACAAGAGAGGAGCATCATCATCATCACTTCTGCATTCTGACCCATTTCTCCTCGCACCCCCTCACACACTGTGAGCTCACTGTACAGGAATCCACCTCCACCACATCTGTCCACAGACATGTCCGTGAGGCACCGGAGAAGACGTGTGGTGCAGGAGCAGAATGGAATCCGAGCGCTGCCGCAGGAATAAATGTGTTGGACAGGGCTGGTTATCATGTGCATCTAAACAAGGGCCCTGTGTTCAGGCAAGCTGGTGGGGAGAGCAGCACAGCTCCTCCACTGTGCCAGGCCTTATTATAATGCCTGCCCCCAGGCTCCTTCACCAAGACGAGCTGAGTAGAACCACATGTTCCAGAGCGGATGTATATCCAGCCGTGTTGCTCAGACGAATAAAAATGAACAGGAGTGTGAACACAAGTTTTCTATGTGCCTCCAAGTTGGCTAATAAGAATTTGCTCGATCGTGCTTCAAGAAAAGTCATTTTAAGACAAAAAAACGTGGAGGTTAAACTATGATTGGTGAAGTAATTTGTGCATTTAGGACACGGAAAATTGGAACTTGTCAAAAACAGTCAAACAGTCCTGTTCAGCAACAACACAGTTTGTTTTATTTGCACTGTAAGAACTGAGGCATGAGCAATGAAAGATGAGTTCAGGTGTTTTTTGGTGAAGACAGCGTTCCGGAAACAGTTCAGTAACCCTGAGATGAAGCAGGAAAACAACAGTTTCAGGTTGATGGGTTTTTTTTTCTTTTGAGTGATAGGAAAAAAGTTAAAAACATCCAGAACCTATTTTCTCTCTGTTTGTCCTTGTGGTCAGTTGCTTCAGCGGAATTTTCTAAGTAGGATTAAATTGTGGAGTGATTACTGTGGTCTTTATAAATAAATGCTGTTTGTATTTTTTTTTTTTTTTAATGGAAAAGGCATTTGACAGGAGATGCATACGTGTGGTTTCCAGTTTATTTGATACAGATACCTGAGATTAATACAGCTGTCCTAAATTAAATGCATGGAGGTATATCGTACAGTTGTTTCCAACACTGCTGGCGGTGCTGTTGATCTGTATTGTGTGTCGCTGACAGGTGAATCTATTCTTTCATTCCATTTATAACAAATAGGCCAGTCAAATACCAACACCTCTGCTCCCTCTTTATTATCCCCTGCCACCAACAAAGTGAGGAGGGGGATAGAGAAGCGCTTCCTGTCTGTCCATCAAAGAAAAAACATTTTAGCCGAGTTCTGAAGTGGTACCTTTTGGGACTTCTGTCATTTTGTTTTCATTTACATTGTTGGCCTTAGGCTTCGTCTGACGGTTGCTTACATTTCCGGAGCGGATTTCAAACACTTGTCAGTATTTTTCTGCACACAACAGCAAAGTACAGAATTGTTGCCTTTTTACGTCTTAGAAATTAATCATTTGTGTTTTTGCTTCTCTCTGGTCACAAGTTTGAATTCAGGAACAAACTGTTCAAGGTTTTTTTCCCCAAAGAAACTTAATGTACTTTGTCTCAAAGATAGAGGTGTATTTTGATATTTGGGGAATTCTATTTATTTATTTAAAAATTGCATCTAATTGAATTAACAAGAATCGAAATTAAGAGCGACAAAAGTTCACATATTTGTCCTGTTTTTCATGCCACATGCTATTTTTCCTCTTGACAGTCTGCTGTCATGTCAGCCGCCTTCGCCAAGTTCCACCCTAACATTGTGGTGGGGGGCACATACTCAGGGCAGATTGTTCTGTGGGACAACAGGAGCAACAAGAGGACCCCGGTCCAGAGGACTCCTCTGTCAGCGTCGGCGCATACGGTACACCTGACGACTGATGCAGTGTGTTGGTCCTTGAGCTCCAACGGCACTCTAAACTGGACTCCCCCCTCTTTCTCCCCACAGCATCCGGTTTACTGTGTGAACGTGGTCGGAACCCAGAATGCCAACAACCTGATTAGTATCTCAACTGATGGAAAGATGTGTTCCTGGAGTTTGGACATGCTCTCTCAGCCCCAGGTATCATATGTCTGTGTTTGGGTGTGACATCTTGATTGTAATTCTTCAGTCTAACAATTTAATGTGGTTTTCCAAAAGCTTTATGTCACCTTTAAGTTGCGTGGCACAGTTTGTGTTTAAATTGAGGATGTTGTTCTGTTCTGCCTCGCTGCTCCACAGGACAGCATGGAGTTGGTGTTCAAGCAGTCCAAAGCTGTGGCTGTCACCTCCATGTCTTTCCCTCACGGAGATGTCAACAATTTTGTGGTGGGCAGCGAGGATGGCTCGGTCTACATGTCGTGTCGTCATGGAAGGTGTGTTTGCAGGTTGTGGCGGCCCGAGCACCACCAGGAAACTGAGGTGGTTTGTTAGGACCCACCTAGGACCGAGTGTCAAATAAATAGAGCCCACTCACTTCCCACTGCAGCACAAATCTAACACTTGATCCCTCGCTGTTTGAGGTTTCACTCCTGCTCAGTCATCCTGTTTTTCTTTTCCGCTTGTCAGTTGTGTTTGTAAAGGTCATTCAACATAAACAGGACACACATGCAGGGGAAGCAAATCATTCTTTCCCCGTCCCTTTTTCTTCATCTCAGTGTATTTCTGTGAGTGGAAGAGTTTGTTTACAGTCATTCGTCCTGGGGAGAATTAAAACTGTAATTCACCCATAATGTTTCCATTTAGGAGACCGGGGCTTCCCTCTCTGTGGATGGTTCCACTGGCGAAGAAATGTGTCTCAAATCACAGCTGCCAGCAAGTAGCATTGTTGGCTCCACACCTAAAGGTCCTGCTGTATGCCTGCAGACTGCTGCAGAGAGGGGTTAGCTGCTAGGTTTTGCACAGCAGACTCACATCAGTAATTGAGGGAATAATTTTCCACCTCATTTACAATGATATGATACTCTCATCACAGTTAATGCATAAGCATCACTCACGCTGAGTATTAACCTTTCTATGTTAATTATCAGCGCCTCGGTTGGTTAACAGCTCTACAACAAGTGGTTGAGGTTCTGCGGTAGCTCGAGCCGCCCTGCTGGTAATCACAGTATACATGTAAAGTATATGTAAATGAATATGTCCAGCAGAGGTCCGTCTGGGTTTATTCTCACTTTCTTTGTGTGTGTGTGTGTGTGTGTGTGTGTGTGTGTGTGTGTGTTTAAAGCAGTACTGACCTTTTAATTTATTCTCTTCATACACCGTACAGAAATGTATATTCAAACCTGATCATCACTGTCACTGAACATCTGCTGCTTTTGGAGATTAGATTTATTTTGCTCAATTTAATCTGTGGCACAATTTGCTCTTAACTCCCACAATTTATTGGTGCACTCCACAGCAAAGCAGGCATCAGTGAGATGTTTGAGGGCCACCATGGCCCCATCACAGGGATCAACTGCCACATGGCTCCAGGGCCCCTGGACTTCTCCCACCTGTTTGTCACCTCTTCTTTTGACTGGACTGTCAAGCTGTGGACCACCAAGGTATGGGATTAGGAGTAGGGGAATGTAATTTCTTTATCTTGATCCCGTCTAATAATAAATCTAAACTAAAGTGATGATCTAGGTTTGATAAACTGAAAAACATAAAATCACTAAGTATTTTTTAGCATATCTATAATTGCAGGTTTGTATTTCTACATAGATCCATGTGCAGATGTCCACACAGTAAAAAAAAACTATCAATCAAGTGATCTTAATATATTTGTCATTCTGCAGAACAACAAACCGCTGTACTCGTTTGAGGATAATTCTGATTACGTGTACGATGTCATGTGGTCTCCCACTCACCCGGCTCTGTTCGCCTGCGTGGATGGAGTGGGACACCTTGACCTGTGGAATCTCAACAACGACACTGAGGTTTTATTTTCCTAATGGCACACATATCTGCTTTAAATCTGGCTGTCTGACTTAGACATTTATTCCAGTAGCCTGCAGGTGTCTGCTCCTCTGATCGGTGTGTCATGGTCTTAGGTTCCTACTGCCAGTGTCACAGTAGAAGGTAACCCCGCCCTCAACAGGGTCAGATGGGCTAATTCTGGCAGAGAGATCGCCGTGGGAGACTCTGATGGTGGTGTTTTTGTGTATGATGTGGGAGAGGTGAGTATCAATCATTACGTTTCTCTTGATGTTCTGTGTCATTTAATCAGAATCTGCTAGGCGTGTAGTTGCAGACATGATTCTGCCTCTTGGTGCAGTTCCTTATTTGGTGAATAATTGCTCGATATAAGAGCATCTTCAAGATTAAATTCATGATTTATCATGGTTTGAGAATGTAGCATATTATATCACCATTACCTACATTGGAAATGTGAACTATGCTTATGTCTTGTCCTTCCCACACACACAGCAAATTGCGGTTCCACGAAACGACGAGTGGAACCGTTTTGTTCGCACACTGGCAGAGATTAACGAGAACAGAGATGATGCAGAGGAACTGGCAGCGCAGCGCCTCGCCATCTGATCCACTTTCCTTAATGTGGTGTTTAAGGGACCTGTGGTGCTGCACAAATATCAGTCCTCGCTTTGATTGGAGGAGCAGATGCAATCACATCATGACTGGAGGAAACAAAGTGTTGATCAGACAGAATTATGGGCATCTCTTGATTTCTTACACCTCATTATTTGGAGAAATCTGCTTTCTCAATTAGCTGGACCATCACTGGGTTTCCTTGGTACAATGTGAGCGACAGCGCTAACAACCTCAGACACTAACGTGACGCCAAACATAAATCAGCCATCCTTTCAACTAAATGCCTTAAAATTTTATTTTATTCAGGGTAAGATTATCCAAACTGCCTTCATTTCACATGAGCCTTTGAGTTTCTTCTCCACTTCACATATTTATACAAAACTCTTGTCGCTGAGCTCCATTTCAACCAAAGTTGTAGTAAATCCTTAAACACCTGGGAATGGTAACACCTTTTAACTGTATCCTATGCTGTCACCTGTTCCTTTTAGACTACTGTAGTCTAAAAATATTCTTGCTGTAAAATAATGTTCAAAATCCAGATGTCTTTCTACTTCTATATTCTTTACTGCACCAGCTACCCATGTGATCAGTGCAGCTAGTTGGACTTGAGATAGTTGGAACATCCTCAATGCCTACGGTGATTTCTCAGAGATCTCTAATGTTTGTCTGCGGGATCTGAACAGATATTTTTTTTGAAGGGTCTCCAAACCTGTTGTCAAAACTGAGAATGTACTTTTCACACAGTAGAAATTAGCTGTTTGAATGATTTATTTCAATAAAATACAATAAATACATTTAAATAATTTCCCAAGTCCTTTGCAGTGATTTCAAAATGAACGCTTTTGAAAACATCTGTACATTCTCGTGTCTCTTAATTCAAGCCAACACATGCACACCAAACTTATTGCACGCCAGAAACTGCAGTAGCAAGCCATAACATTAGGCCATAATGTCCCTCAGTAGTGAAGTACAATATGTACAATAAAGTTGTGCAAGCTATAACAACAAAATATCGTCAAAGCTATACTCATGCAGCATTCAAAGAAAGATGCTCAAATGCATAAAAATGAAATACGGTTCCGTGAAAACTTTTTGGAGGAAACAGCCAGAGGGGCATGCAGCCCTCATCAGGGATGATTTACGAAGCCGCTGGCTCATTCCCTTTGGACTCTGATGGTTTGATCATCGCCTCTCCAGAGGGCTTAAACTTGGGCAAGTGTAGACCAAACTTTCTCTCCACACCAGCAAAGGTAGCAGCAGCGAGATGGTATCCACCTACGTGGTCTACAGTCACAGCAGGAAGGTCCTTGATTGTGGGCGTGGGGGTGGGCACAGAGCCAGAAGGAAGACTGAGCAGAGGATTAGGATTAAGATATACCTCCAAAAATTAATTTTTACATTAGCAAATGGTCAATGTACTTACTGTCCTCCAAAGTCAATGTAGAACCATCTCTGTAACATTTCATAGGTAACCAATGTTACACCGAACTGTGGCGACGATCTCAAGACTCGAGCTAATAAAAGATATTTTGAAGATTAGATTGTGGGCTTTTATTTTTCTGCAGCACCATTACTGTCACTGCAGCGAACCACGTACGATACTGTTGAGAGTGTGCATTTACCCCCTGCGCCCTTCCAAAATGCCCTAAAACCTTCCTCCTTGAGGATCTTTCTGAAGCAGTCGATGACTCCGTTGTATGTCGTCTGGCCTGCTCTCGCCGCCACCTGGAGTCTGGTCTTGATGACATCAGCAGGGGTCACCAGCGAAGCTGCCGGTACACCTTAGGAGATGTTTCACAACCGACGGTAATGAAACGCTTTTACTATGCACAGACGGTCTCACATCCTCACATCCCTGCAGCAGCATCACGCAGGGCATGAGATGGGCATGGCTTTGTAATGTGATACGACAAAAATGCTGTATGTACAAGAGGGTATTGTGTGACATTCAACGCATGGATGGGAAATGTGACACATGCCTCAGTTTAAATGCAACATGCCATTTTAAAAAAAAGTACTTTTTTGGATGTCCTGATGTCTATTACCTGCAACAGCTCCAGCAGTAAGCAGCTGCAGGGCCCCAAGCTTTCCGTCCTCGTCTGCTATTTTCTCCTTGGTGTGGGCATAAACCGGAAAGTAGATGGCCGAGAAGGGTATGTCACGAAGGAAGCAGGCTTTGGCCCCCTAAACCACAAAATAAAGTTAGAATTACTCTCACACACACATATACAGTACAGTGTGTGCGCATGATCAGAGGCAATGGCTGCAGAGATTCGCCTACAGAATGGGGCGAGCTGTCTTACTGGGTCTCCAGAGAGAAATCCATCACTGACACACACAACCCATCGACCCTTATGTGGTTGCCTCATTCTATCAACAGGAAGTCATCTTTTTTTGTAAAGCCACACAGTTTCTGCCCCATATTAAAAGAGCTCTTACTAAATTCTCGAGGATGAGGAAAAGCATATTGACAAAGAAAAAGCCTCCACCAGTTATCTGGTTGACCAGACTTTCTTTTTCTGGTTTAATGGTCAATTAGTGGTTTTAATAATCACCAAATTGTCTAATCTGGCTCACTATTTACACACACACACACACACACACACACACACACGCACGCACAAACACAGGCACAATTGTTTAAATGGTGTATTATTTTCTCTGTGCATTGTTTCAATAGTGAAAAGTACTGTATTATGGCTTTCTAAGTCAGTTTATTGTTCATGTAGATATTAAAAGCATCAACACACCTCAAAGTAACCCACTGCAACCTATTGCCAAATTAAAAATTAACAATAGAACAAAATAATTTAAATGAAAATAACACTGGGGTCACCAGGTGCATACATGTTGTTAAATTGTGGTGTTACAATTGTTTCTTTTTTTGTAGAGCTGATTTTTTGTTAGCAGATTAATCACTTGGTGGCAGATTATCTTCAATTTAATATTTTAAATTTCTTCTAGAAATCCAGAATTCCTTGGTTCCACCTGAATTGTGAATCCTTCCTGATATTTTTAATCTTACATTAAACTGAATCTCGATCAGGACTGTTGACAGGATGGAACAAGACATTTAAAAACGTCTGTTTTCTTGCACCACACTCCTTCCATTGTTGCTAAATAAGTGAACAATAAATTCCCGGTGTCTTGAGTAAGCATGGAGCACCTTTCTCTGCCCTTGTATGACAGCTAACAGAGATTGTTGCTGTGGACGTCATGGTGCTGCAGAGGTGTTGACCTACCTTGTAAAGGCCAAAGAAGCCCAGGTCTCTCACAACATTGAGGGCACTGACCCTGGGGCCGGTGGCAATCTCTCCAGCCACCTGCAGACGGATCTTTACGATCTCCAGAGGATTGGTGAAAATCACCTGGGAAGCTCCAGCCTGCAAGGATGCGGCAGGAAAAAGAAACGGCTGACAAGTGTTTGACGAGCACAGAGGTTACACGTCAGAGGGGTGAACTTCGGATGAGGACGTACTGATGTGTAAGCATTTTTCCATAGTCGGGAGTTTTTCAATTATCTCGGTTAACTTCGACACGGAGGATACTTTTCCCCTCTGATGGAGGAAGAGAACGGCCTTGACAGAAGGAGCAGAAAGGAGGCATTGATAGAAGAGCTGGGGTCAGGATGGAGCGGACGCAGGGCGAGGAGAAGCCCCCGTCTCATAGCTGAGAGGCTCTGACCCTGGCACCAGCCCTCTGCCCCCTCGCCTCCCCTGAGGCAACTCCTGTGGCAGGGTGAGTGGCCCAGCCTTGCCTCATCCCCGCACACTTCCCCAATTCACCCCCATTCCCAGGGGAGAGCACTGAATCACCCAGTC
Organism: Antennarius striatus; assembly: GCF_040054535.1. Taxonomy (NCBI): domain Eukaryota; kingdom Metazoa; phylum Chordata; class Actinopteri; order Lophiiformes; family Antennariidae; genus Antennarius; species Antennarius striatus. The sequence continues at coordinate 13,473,583 of NC_090787.1, forward strand.
CGGGCAAGCCAATGCCCTACAGGCACTGCACCCTCTGACTCAGGCACATTTATCACCCTCCCCAAATCTAATCAGGTCCTGAGATGGCTGCTGGTGACATTCAGGGCAGGGGTCTTATCTGTAAACATCCGAGTTGAGGTCTAAAAAAAGCTGAGCACATTTAGTCATTTACAAGGCGGAGGGGGGAATATCCGCTGCTCTGAAGATTGATGCATTTGTCCAGTCTTTTATCTTTTTCAGTTCTCCCCTCTGAATGGGGGAGGGATGATGATTTAGAAAACCATCAGCCAAACCAGACCTTTAATATTCATAAAACACTACAAGCATGTTATCAAATGCATAGAAATGAATAGAAATCTCACAGGCATGCAAGACCATAAATGGAACATATCATCAGCACTTAATAGCATGTAGAACATCATCCTTATCCTGCATGGGGGCTTGTACTATGGCCCCGCCTCGGGTATCAACTCTGTTGTCAAACTCAATCACACAGAGCCAGACCCAGCCTCTTCCAGGACCCCGAAGGGCCTCTTCCTACAATTACACCCTGTCAAGGGTCACGACCCCGCGAACCTCACTCCTCTGTGAGCCACCAGCGGGCTCTGCTGCAGGCCGGCTTGGTCCACTTCCCCGCAGCCAGTAGAGTGAAGGAATTACATCTTTAACATGCTGCTGCACTAACTACATTATAATTTGGCATTTGGGGATGGATTCCATTTGATGTTTGTAAATGAGAGGCTCTGCTACCGATATATAAGTGAAATCTATCAAACTTGATCAGGATTTTATGTAATCAACAAATCACAAAACATTAAATCTGTGCAAAAAGTGTTTTCAGCTGAAATGTAGAGAATCATTGAGATCAGTTTTTCCAACTCCACAATTTTACTATTGCAGTCTTAGTTATCATTAATATTAATATGCTGAGTTTGTAAATGACCAGTAATTTAATTATGGATTAAAGAAGATATTAAAATACTGAAAATTTCAAACTGTAAAATGCTAATACATGTGATTTTTTTAAAACTAGTTATCCAGAATTTTAATATAGAATGGTAAAGATATAAGTCTTTTTCTAACTTCTAATAGTCTATTCTTATATTGACCTGTTGTTATATTCATTACGTAATTGATCTGCACTGTTCAACCAACACTGCTGTCATGTTGCTTGTGAATAGTTAGCAATCTATTCCTTCAGGAACTTTAACATTATTATCAGTAATTTCTCTTCAACTTTAAAATCCACTAAAATATTCACCCATCTTATGATTGATGAAATAATATTTTCTATCTATACAAAAAGAGACTCAGTCTGGAGGTATAAATGTTTGTAAACTAGATAACGATAAGCCTCTGATGAAACTTTATATACATTGAAAATAATTGTAGAAAACATACAAACTTTCTATATTTGCTTTGGCCCATGCATGTTCTGCAAATATTTCATGTGTTCCTTTACTTGGAGTTCATCTGCAGACTGCCTTAAAAAGATCTCTAAAGTAATGCTTACACATCCTCCGGCAAGAATCTCTGCGGGCAGAGGGATGGTATCATCTTTGGTGGTGAACTTGTCTCTGACAAAATCATTCACCTGAAAAAGAGGCGGAAAAGAACAAGAAGAAAGAATACAGATGACACTCAATCCCAATTTTGATAGCAGGGCATTAATGTTAACTTGTGGTTGCATTCACATCTTGATTGCAAAGAGTGGGTTTTTTTCTGTACTTTTCCCTCAATGTGAATCATTCAGAGCAACTTTTTGAACCCTCTGAGCTACACGGGGGAATGACTTGCCGTGAGTTTGATAGCTTTCTCTGGGGCGACGCCGATGAGCTGCGGAAGAAGACCTGCAAAATATTATTCATTGATACCATTAGAATACCTGACAGAGAGAGAGAGAGACAAAGTCTGGTTTGAAATAAATGCACATTTTTATCTTTGCTGACTGAACACATCCTCTGACAGCTAGAACAATGTCAGCCATGGGCTCTTGTGTGTGGAAAACAAGCCCATAAATATTTACAGATGTGGCTGATACATCTGATGCACCAAAACACAAAGGTCCTATTGATGTTGAGCTACAGTCCAAAAATATGACACTACTGGTGCATTTGGGATCAGCATTGTTGGGGCCCGATCCCAGTGATGGGGAACAGAGAGAGCTGTGTGGTAACAGACAAAATCAGGGGGCTGGCTACAACAGTGGCGATAACCACCATACTGTTTCACTGCCTGTCCTTCATCAAGCCAGATAAACTTCTGAAGGAGCTGCTGAGTGACTGCTGCTGGTATGTAGCCAGGAAACAGCCGAGCATGTCTGTCTAAGAGTCAAACACCCTCTTATCATGTGCAAGCGAGAAGGGAAGCAGATCGGAGCCACAAACAGCCCTGATGGTTGAAGTAGCAGTAGATGGCAGTCTTGGTTTCCTTCATATGAGCAGCACGAGGGGAGAAGTGTTGTGTATCACAAGCTTCACACCATTATCACCATCCACGCAGAAGTAGATCACACACGGACATGAATTCTGCAGGTCACTCTCCTCAGGGGAGCTTTGTCTCACATACCGAAACAATGAAAACATGACCCCTGGGTGTCGCTTCATTCACCGGTCAGCGGGGGGGGGGGGGGGGGGGGATTCTGATATCAATTAGGAAAAGCATGCGACTGATATTATCACAGTGACAAATCCTGATGTTTTCCCATCAGGCTGTTTTAGCGCAAGACCCAGATGTTGATTCTTCCTCACACGTTACACAACCTGTGAAAGATTACCTCTGTAGAAGCCGAAGACGCCCTCGTAGCGCAGCACCTTCTTTGCGCAGTCGAAGCTGTTCTTGTACATCAGCTCCCCTACGAAGGAGCCTGAGGAGCGCTGGTTCTGCATGCGTGTCTTCACCAGGTCGATGGGGTACACCGCCGTGGCGCCGGTGGCTGCAAAGCACACATAACACTGTGGTTTACTGTTTGTTTATTTTCTTCAAATTGGATAAACACATTTATTAGCTTTTATGTGTTTTTGTGGACAACGTGGAAATGAGGGTTGAAACCATTTCTTTCATTATGGTAGTAACTGTTTAGTCAAAAAATAGTTAGAAATAATACAAGCAAAAATGGCTGTTACAGATTTTAGGGGCTCAAGTTAACGTCTGACAGTTCTTTATTTCACCTGGACAGTATTCCTAAAGACATGACATAAAAAAACATCAAATCCTACCAATTTGTAATTATTTAATTGATATCTTTTAGCTATATCATTAAATATTCAAGCTTTTACGCTATCTTCTGGGTGCATTTAGTCATGTTGTTCATGCATTCCACATACTGTATAAATTGAACAGGGGAAGTCTGCAGTGGCGTGGAGGGATGTTGTGATATAATCACAAACTAATACAAAGAGATGTGTTTTGCATCTAAATGATAAAAAAAAAAACCTTTACAATATTAACCTCAGGGTGGAAAGTGTGACAACTGATCCAGAGCAGCAGCCGGTTCTACTTCTGTTCTCAGCTTCATTTGTCGTGTCTTGTCTGACATCACAGCTTGTGATCACCACGCAGCGGCAGCTTCAACACCATATACGTCTCTTTTTCCCTCTTGCCCAAATCGTTTGTTGCATGTTAGAGGACAGTGCACACAAACACGCAAAGAGGGTCAGCCTGTGTTCCTATCTGAGCTGCAGCTGTGTCAGACGTTCCCTGTATCGTTTCCTTTCACTGTCATTAGATAGAGATTCCAGAGAGAGCAGTTCCGGAAGATTTGTGTCATTCCAAATCTCCAGCTCCCAACGACAGCCTGGAGCCACCGGTGGCATGGCAGCACAATGCCAGAGCTTCACATCACAACCTCTCTCTCTGCAGTACAATGCCCCCCCCACCGCCCCTCCCAGGGCCCCTGTGCACCAGTATGGCCATCTAAGGTTACCCCTCAGGCGGGCCGGGGGCTCCGCCACAGACATGTCACTCACCTCCAGCAATTGAGCCCAGAGTAAACCTGTAGGCAGATTCTGTAGCCTGGAGCCAGACGGGCCGAGACATTTCGTGAGCGTGCTGTGTGCAGGAAAAAGACACCAGTGGTCACATTAATCTGGAGAAAGACAGTGGGGTATGGGGTGGCGGTGGGGGGGTGGCAGAATGCTAACCATGAATAAACTTGGTATTAAAACATAGCAAACCAGATACGTTGTGGAAAGAAAATGTTACAGAGAAATGAAGAGCAGAGGAATGTGATGAAATGTCTGATTCCTCATCTTCATCAGTATTAAATGTCAAAGACAGACCAGCTTTGAAAAAAAAAAAAAAAAAGAACGTTGGGAGTGGAAATCTCACAAATGCTTTCCATGTACAGATAGACATCTACATGAATATTACATCGTCCAGTGTGTGTGTGTGTGTGTGTGTGTGTGTGTTTGTGTGTGTGTGTGTGTGTGTGTGTGTCTGTGTGTGTGTGTGTGTGTGTGTGTGTGTTTGTGTGTGTGTGTGTGTGTGTGTCTGTGTGTGTGTGTGTGTGTGTGTGTGTGTCTGTGTGTGTGTGTAAGCTGGGGGGGGGTTTCCCAGACCAGATGAGGAGGGAGCAGGGCAGCTCAGTCTTTTCCTCTTCCCAGATGTGTCCACCAAGGGTTGCATGCTAACAAGATTGGGGTCTTGATCAAAGGCTTTAAACAATTAGCCTCCCTCCACTAAAGGGAAGGCCTGAGAATTGCAACATCCTCCAAAAGGAATCAGATTGCAGACCGAGCGTGGGTCCCAGGATCATGAGTGGCCGGATTCCTCTGACCGCAGCCTGATCCAGAGCTACGTTACCCAGTGGATGCAGGAACTATTATGTTCTCCCACATCCACCTTGACTCCCACAACCCTCCTGCCATTAACACTCTTTTAAAGCCTCCTAAAACTCCTCAAGCCCCACACTGATAAAAGCCTCTTATTAGCTTCTCAGATGTGTGATTGCGGCTGAGTGTATGTGCAGCTATACAGAATAAAATGGGAAGAACCTTTCATGAAGAGGAGCAACGTAACAATCCATTCCTCTTCTATAATTATAATTGGTGTACTTTTATCTAGGGGTTTAAGTAATGCACTTCACAAGCAAAGAAAAACATGGGCACTCGGCTAATTCAGTGACTCTATGTTCTCCCCTTTTTGCTTCTTCCTCAGAAGGAAGCTGGGGCAAAAGAGGAAAGGCTTTGATAAAAGGCAGAAGGATGTGAGGAGTATTAGAGGAGTCAATCAGGATACCTGTCTCTGGGCCTCTGCCTGGTGGTAAGGCATGGCTCCTTCCTCCAGCGGGGCTATCCTCTCGATGTCTGCATGGTTCAGCCGCCTTAACTCATAACAGCAGGGAAGGGAGGGAGTTAGGCCAGGAAAAAGAAGACAGCCCCGCAACTACTGCGAGCAGCAGCAAGTGATGTAAGATTTTCCACAGACCTTTTACTGGCATACAACTTGAAGTTACTGCAAGTTTAATTTAAGATTATATAAACAACAGAGAAACAAAGCTGGAAGTTTGCCTGCAGCCCAGAAAGTAAATAAAAGTGTTTTGTTACTGAATGTTTGAGACACAAATATTCCCCACTGGCCCGATGCATCATAAAGTCTTTGTCCATGTTTCATGTTTGTCTTGTAAAGCAGCCAGTGGAGCCACTGCTGTTAAAATGAATGAGCAATAACTTTATCTTTGTAGTCAATAAACAGACCTGTAACATATTTATTTCATTCATGCTAGAATAAAAAAAGAAGACAACGCATTTTTTGGATAAATGTTTTGCCTACATGTAGTGGATTTCAGGAGGAGCAGCAAGCTTTACCTGTTTGACTGGATGAAGCTTTGCTTGAGTTTTCTTCTACACATTCTCTTCTGTCTGTTCGTGTTTTATCTCTGGTTGGTTTACCACATTTTAATTGAATCTTGTTCCACATGCATAGATCATTTCAGCACAAGCACAGGTATAAGATTTTAACTAAACGGTAAATGGAAGGAACAAAAAAAACTAAAGCGACACGTGTCGAAGCTCATTTTAATTTGACGTATTTGAGTAAAGTTGTTGGTTGAAAAATATTGATTGACTTATTATGAATGTATGCATATGTGTTCACCTGTGAGCCACTTTAAAGATTAATTGCTTATAAAACGTTTAATAGTTTACTATTAGAGATGTTAAAAGCCTATGTCAGCATGTTCCACTTATTTTCTCAGCTCCAAGCTCCAAGTTATAAAATATATAAATGACTTACAGCAAATAAACCATCAGCATTCACAAATGATCCAACATCCAGAGGATTGATGCTGAATCTTACCCGGAGTGAGAGTGGAGTCCGACCAGCTGGTAGAGGATGTCTATTTCCATGGGAGTGATTTGACCAAACTTATTTGCAGCATGAACAAATTCCTCTATAATGTAGACCAAAAAAAAAAGAAAAGAAGACATGAAACAACACAAGCAGGACCGCTGAGAGGTTCATGTGGAGAACTTGTCACTACAGGTGAATATCAAAGAGGATTTGCTATCATTATTGGGGGTGCATTGCAGACATTTTGTGATACGTGTTAGCAGAACGCTCACAGGTCTGCTAATCACATGTTTTGTGTGCTGGTTTAAATCACGATGTATGGGAACGGAGCTAGGTTTGTGTGTGAGCACCTCCTGTAGATAAGTAAGTATTAGAATAGAGAGAGATCCTATTACTGTAAAAGTTATCCTGGAGTGTACTGACTGAGCATGCAATTTATCTTTGCCACTCTTTCATTGATTCTACCACGGAGGACATGTTTTGTTTTTCAGATTTACTTGATTTATTTATGAGCTTCTCTGTCCGTTACCAGAAGTTAAGAACTCACCAAACAATCCTTTAGAATTAGATGGTAATCTGGATTGTCAGCTGGAACTAAAATTGCTTTAAAGGATTTACCATAGTGGGCTGGGGGTGATTACACGATTACAGCATCTAACTTCATTAATAATACCTAGATGCCACCCCCATAAAATCCACCACACACAAATGTCTAAACTGCAACCAAACAATAATCTAGATCTGAACCAGAATGTTGAAATGTGTAGAGCTAAAAAAAAAAACCCCAACAAAACTCTGGAATAACTACCAAGCTGATAGTGATATCAATGTGATGATAAATCCTTGTGGTAGATTTTCATGGTCAAGGAGTCACATTATGAAAGGTCACACTATCATGGGACTAATGCTTTTAATGCAATGGCATAATGGAGAAAGAGAACTGCCTTGGTGGGCATTTGTGCTCTCTGAGTGCGGTCTGGTTTATATGTGGTAATACTCAGTGCTCCTCTGTCGCCTGCTGGGAGGCTCCATTACCATCAGGTGGTCTTTCTTAAAGGAAACCTAATGGCTGCTGTTAAGGGAGGGAAAAGTGTTTATCATTCTTTTTTCTCACAAAGTCACTTTCTGTCAGGTCCAAGTGCTGCAACCTAACTTATGAGACCGATTCTCTGCTCTGGAGTAGTCTGATGTTATCCCGCGTGTGGCTGACCGCTGACGTGCACATGTTTTAAGCTTAGATTGATAAATTTGGTCGCACACATTAACAATAGTTATTTCCCAAAGCATTTTTTAGAGGGAAGGAAAAAAGGAGAGGAAGAATGGGAATCATAGTAAGGTGTGAATCGGACAGTCGACAGTTACAAAGATCTACTGTATAAATAGGAGGTCATTTGAGTACCAGGGTAAAAAGATTTACCTGAGCACTTTAATGCTACAGTTAAGTTCTCTGTGTGTTCATTCACACCAGTCTGTCAAGAAAGTTGAAACATAATCATACAGCTACTTTCCACAGCACATAAGAAAGCAGGAGTGGTGATTTCACGTTCTCAGTTCTACCTTTGGTGACGAGTGTATCTCGGTGTGTGCCGGCGAGGGTGCTGTAAATCTTGCGGACCAGCTCCATGTTGTTGAGGAGGGCGTTGAAGGCATTGAAGTAGGAGAAGCTCACCATATGGGAGGTGCTCCCACCTGCAGCCTACAGAAAAACCCCAAATCATATCTGCTGTTTTGGACAAACTAAACCCCAATTTTATTACATTCTCTAAAATCATCCTTGTTCTCTTAAAAGCTGTAATCCAGTGAGTCAGATTTCCCTGACTCACTGGATCCTACACTTTTGCTTTCTTATACAGTATCTAAAACGGGCAGATTTTTGTGGCCAGTAGGGGGCAGTGCAAACAAGCAATGAACGTGACAGAGACATATAAATAAACATATCATCCAACAGTTACTTATTTACATATTCAGTAATCACAAAGAAACACCATCATTTTATTCTGTTTTAGGTCTAAGGGACAAATATGGCAGTTTGTTAAAACCAGCTGCCTGCTGCAGTCAAAACAATACTACTAGATAATGAGAGTGAGCCAAAACAGATCATTTGTTGACCAGACAGCAAAACAATGAGATAAAAACCTACTGTACAGTTTGGTAAAGACAGAAACAACTACAACTTCCAGTTTTATTTCTATGTGTGTTTATCACTGGGGTAAAAAACTTACTGACACCAGGTTCTCTTCTACAAATGGAGTCAGCATGTGGTGTCTGATGGTGGCCATGATGTCACTGAAGTCCAAGGCCGTGATGGTGCCACTTTTGTTTTTGTCTTTTTGTGCAAATGCCTGCCGGGCATGTTCCAACTGCAGCTCCTGTAGAAACACAAACAGAATTGATGTCCAGCTGTTTGCTGACAAAGGAAGCAAAGTATGTGTTCTGATCATGATGAGCTTCAGAGTACAGAGGAACAGAGAATCAGAACTTTGGGAGACTGAAGTATAATAATATCAGTTTTAGACAGATGTGAAAGGCAGATGTGACGGTGTCAGACTCCCGTCTTTTGTAATCACCGCAGTCTCTCTGGAGACTAATGGAAACCATGTCATGAGAAGTCTGATCCCTGAGCTGAGCCCAGAAGTCAGTGTCGGCAGGTGTGTCAGCATTAAGCTGATTCAATATGACAACCGTGCAATCAGATGAGGTTGGAGGGGGAGGCTGACCCCCAGGTCAGTGTCTGCTGTCGAAGCTCATCACATATAACCAGAGCATCACAGAGCAACGTCATCGCAAGACTCAGCTGCTACTTCCTCTTTACACTCTGGTTCTGATAAACTAATCAGTGGACAGTTTTTGAAGACAAATTCAAACAATGTTTGGATATGATGTATTGAAAAGTCGTGAGGATTCTTTACCACCACAGAAAACTTTGCAAGGCTTCAAATACCCTGAACCCTCTAGTCAGCCAAAAGCTACAAAAACCACAGGGGGGCCAGAGACAAGACTCCAATCTAAAATCAAATCTGAAAATAAATGCAAAATACTTTTTTGTGATTTAAAAGAACAGACATGTGCTTGGATATGACAGTCTTTGGCGTAGTGATGGGAAGCCCAAGTCTAGTATGATAAACCACTAAGTACTTTGAGGGATCCCACACGGCAGCGCTGCCTGTCTAACTCCTGGACCACCCAGCCTCAGCCTAAGATCACAGACCCCCCCCCATCCCCACCCACACCCCCAATCTCCAAACCGGCTTCCTCCCTGACCGGAGCGCTGCTGCCGAACAGATGAACGGTACAGAGGTCCAGTGAGGTACAGGCAATGACCAACAAAACAAATCCACAATCTGATATGTGTTGATGCGTTAGAATGCCACGAAAGGTGAAGACACAATCCCACAACCCCGCTGGTACAGGTATGTCGTTTCTGCCACTAGGGGTCTCTCAACAAAAACAAAGTCTATGAAAATCGAATGTCACTGAGGTGGAAATGTTCAGTGGGTCACCAAAGAGGTAAAAGTTTGATTCTCCTCCAGAGACTTCCATGTTTCTTCCTCGATGTCTGTCACTTTTCTGGAAATTATAGTGACAGACAATCAAATGACATTCACCATTTCTTCTTTATCATTTTTGAGAACGCTTGAGAGAATAAAGACGTATCTCCAAAAAAAAAAAAGCAAAGGTCTTATCATTGTAATGAAGAAATACTACACATTATATCTCTCAGAGATCATTTGAGGCTTGTGGTTCATGTTACATCATTCCAGTTTGACTCTCAGCAGGTTAAAAATGCCTCACCGTGAGATGAAGGTGATCATTATGCTGTTGGTACTTTTGTAAGTTGTTGGGAAACCAAAATTATGTGTGTGTTGACATCTTTTTTACCATATCATAGTGTTTTAAATAAAAATTGTAGGTCTTCTTTCATACACACAAATTGCATAATCATTCCTATGAAAATTACATGGTTGATTTCTGAGCGACAAAAAGAAATCTAACAACACGTTCATTCATTGAGCACTTTGGCTTATTCAACTATTTCAACTCACTTGGTCAGAGGCGAGCTATGACATTGCATTTTGGGTAAAAGAGGCATCACCAAGCACAAAGATAAATCAGTGGGTTTCTTATATCCTTTCTTGATTTGAGTGTTGTTCTTATTTCAGAACAATATTTCTCTCCAATTCAAAAATGCAGCAGTAAAACCGTAGTCCAGCATTTTGAAAATTATAAGGATTCATTTTCTTGTGTTAAAGGATCAATACCACTCTCATACGTGACAGTGATCTGACTATCATGACAATTATAAAGCCAAAGCCAACGTCTACAGGGGATTATACGTGGAGATATGTTATTGTCATTGCTCTCAGACAATCAGTGAAAACGCTAAGACATTTACTGCATCTGAATTAAAGACAGTAAATCATACCAGGATGCATAAAACCACAGGTTTCCATTTTTACACGTTGCTTTTTGAGGACAAAAAATAAACAATCAATCAATCTGCTGATTGTTTTCTCAATTAAAATACGTATTATGAAATGCAAAATGACTTTTCCTCACATTCAAAAAGAACTCAAAATAAACAATTCACTGCATTACTAAGACAAAGAAAAGATGGAAATTTATTGAACTGACACTTTTTGAGTTACGTCATGTCACATTATCAAAATAGTTGTTGGCTAATTTTCTGTAGATGAATAAAGTAAGGAACTTCTTATTTACTCTGTGTTAGATGTGTTCATCATCTTGAGCTTTGAGTTCCTCAAAGCAAAGCCCTTGAACCTATTTTCCACCTTTGTTCATAATAGACTGCTTGTTAGTAAAGCGTTTACTAGAAAGTTCTATAGCTATAAAAAAATTTAAAAATAAGGTATGAGTAAATTCTCTACCTGCAGAAACTGGGTGAATTCTGCATAGCTGAGGTTCTTGTTTCTTCCATGGCCAAAGTGCAGCCGGATAAACTCACAGTCCCAGTTAAAGGGAATGTGGTGATGAACTGTGGTCTGGCTGAAGATGTCACGTACGTTCTCTGAAAGGGTGAGACATGAGTGAGATATAATGACAGACGAGGGGGAAAACATGCAAGATGCAAGTATAGCATCCATCTCACATCCTCACTATGCTTTCTGTGCACCTTGTTAAAGTAGAGGAAAGAGTCCATTTGGACTGAGGCTGAAAAAGCTGTTTGACAGTCCCACTCCTTTGGAGGGGTTTTGAGTCATCCAGGAAATTTTCACTCTAAGAAACCTACTTTCAGTTCCAGTCGCAGAGAGAGAAGATAGCAGCGGCTCCATTGTGAGACTCTGCATCTCAAGCTTTATGATATACTGAATTCATTTTATGTGATGTTTCATGCAGTCTGCTTTGTGAGATGACACTTTGAGGCAGCAAACTGCTAGAATATGTAACATATAAAAAGCATGGCCAAAGCTATATTCAGTGACTCTTTTATCAAGTAAACACAGCGCTCAAAAACTGCATTGTGGGTGGAAATGAATGGAAAACACACAGCTCTCTGTAATCTTTGTTTTCTAGAGTTTTTGCATTATGATTACAAGTGAAAATACCCTTTAAAAAGGTCAAGAGTTATAAGAATGCACTTCTGTGTTTAGATGCATATTTGTAAAGGTAATTTGTGTCATATGAAAATAACAATGTGTATTTTGTTCCTTTTCTACCTTTTAAAGATGATCTTAATCAGTTACAAAAACACCAAAATCATAACACCCACACAATATAAAGTGACATAAATGGAACAAATAGTATTTCACACAATCAGTATGAAATGTGACTTGTATTAGCATTGATTACAACAGTAATCCTCCTCCTTATGGTCCGGTGCAACCTCCAGATGTTGGCCTGTAGGATGGCGGCCAACACTTCAGCAGTCAGAACTGCTGTACTCTGATGGTCACGCTGTCACATGCACTCACTCAATAAACCCCACAGCTTTTCAATGGGGTTTAGGTCGGGACCTGTCACTGGCCAGCACAGAACAGTGACATCACGACACGTGATGATATTGTCATGTGAGCACAGCACCAGAGTAAGGTTGCAGGGCTCAAAGTTCATTATGCTTCAGGTGTTTTCTTATTAATTTTGAAAGTCCAGGCCTCTTTTGGGTGCAAGCAGTCTCTGATGTTCTAGTTGCGGCTGGTCAGGACCTGCTCTGAAGTCCAGGAAGTGGATATGTCGATCTTGATTCTGGACTGTAACACATGTGGGGCCAGGCCGTGGGTGGTCTTTCTCTTTGTTCCTCTGGCTACACAATGCTTGCAGATGTAGAATGGTGAGCACTCACTGTCTTGGCAAAGGCCTTACAGCTTCAGATGTGACATTGCTGCATATGTCATGTTCTTCCCAGACTGCATGCCTTTTCATAGGGTTAGTTTAGATAATGATCATTTGGGATTAGCTGGATAAAGGCATCGTTGCCGTTTTTATTTAAAAAATGTGTTTTCAGACTGAAAACTACTCACAAAGTTCAGTGAAACATGACCAAACCTCATATGTTGAAAATTACCACAAAACCTGTGTTATGTACAGAAGTACAACTCCTAGTGGGCCTAAAAGGTCTGGTGTGATTTTAAATCCCTCAAGTGAGGCTCTCATTTCCTGCATGAAGTAAGCCTTTATTTAGTCAAAGAGTTATTCTAATATTTTAAACTACATGTAGTATAAAAATGATGATTAGTCTAATGCAGCTGAGCAAGCAGACCCCACCCCACCCAGCTGACATTATCCACCATGAACCTACCAAATGAGATGTTTCCTGTGCCAGTCTTGTCAAACAGCTGAAATGCAACTATGAACAGGGCATCTGGGGCACACAGAACTGATTCGAAGGCCAGAAATTCCTGGAAAGAGATCAATCTGTTTGGACAAGAAAGAAAGAGGACAATCTGAAAAAAAAAAAGACTTCATCTCTGAAAAAATAACAAAAGTTGAAATGACATCACAATCTAGTCAGACAAAAATAGACAGTAAGGAAACACAGGACAGTGTTTGACTAGAGAATAGCAAAAAAACTCACATTCATGATTTCTCGTTCATGTTGTCTATAAAGCTGACTTTCAAAGTTAATAGTCTTTTGCTATATTACATAATTTCTAACCTTTGTACATGCCTATGTATTATAAATAGTTCCGCAGAATTATCTTTGACGCTGTGTATTTGAGTCAATATTGAAGACATGACCTTTGATGATCAGAAAATATGGAAATCTGAGCATCTACTTTCTGAATCCTCATTTCTGGTGATCCATTCTAAGTCTGACCTCATTTGTGACATACAAGCATTTGAAAAAAGTGTTTGAGATATTTTTGTAGTGTCATTTTTACCTCTATGACAACAAATTACAACTTGAAATGCATTCGGTAAAGGACATAACTCCTCTATGAGCCAACAGCCAAATGTGTTCCTCAATCTGCCCTTTAATCTGGATCTAATTTCATGTGTTCCTATCTGCTATATGCATCACCCTCTCCCAAGTTTCATGAAAACTGGTCAGGTAGTCTTTGTGTAATCCTGCCAACAAAACAACTAACTAAATGGAGCACTAAGCCTCTTTGGGAGAGGTAAAAATTATTTGCAGGCCATAAACATAGGAGGAACAAAATTCTGATGACACACGGAAAATTTATTTATTTATTTTTTGCTTATCTCTCAGGGAATCTGCATCACCTCAACGTGACTGGATTTTGAAGTGTATGTCATTGTTCAGCTGTTCATGAGATACACTTGAGGTCTAATTTTTGTTTTGTAGTTTTTCACACTAATCAATAGAGAGCTACAGGTCAGGCCCCCAGTGAATCAGGAATACATTGATGAATTTGTTGTTTGTGCCCACAAATACAGTGGCCCTCAGAGCTAAGTACTGCAACTTAAGAAACCAATGCAAACAGACAGAAAATTATAAATTTCATTTGTGCCACATTTAGATGACACAGTTCTCAATAAGCAGTCTGGGCTCGAAATTGCAACCATTTTGGTCGCATATGCGCCCAAATTTTTAGCAGTGCGACTATTAAAAATATTTGGGAGCACTGTGCAACTAGGGAAAAAAATTTAGTGAGAACATTTTTTCCTCTTCTCTCTTGCTCTTTCTTTTTCTCCATAGAGCAGGGGTCACCAAATGGCGGACCATGGTCTGGATCCGGACAACGTGATGGTTCTGTCCGGACCCATGTTCACTTATTGTCTATTTGTGAAGCTTTCAACATTACTGTTCACGAAAACAAAAATTTGGCTTGATCAAGTGAGGCAAGCAAGATTTTACATTTTGGTTAAACAGTTGGTTTTTGGTGCAAAAGAATACAGGAATTTGTGACAAAATCTCATGAATTCAATGGAATTATATTTCACACAAAATAGTGCAAACATAACAGCTGAAAAGGAATTGATGTGCACTTTAAGACTGACACACATTTTGTGTAATGCTGCCTCTCACTCATATATATTGAATAAATCTTGACATAAATAGGAATAGGTTTTTATGTGCTACCTTAATCATATGGTCCCTTCTCTGTCAACACTCACCCATCCTTCGTAGTGTCGGCTACTCCAGCTATCAGCTCCACAGTTTTGAGATTGTACTGCGGCTGTGAATGCAGGCCCAGATAACTCTGAACAAAGTCCCTGGGGGTCATGTAATGCTCTCCATCATCCACCACACTGGCATACTGCAGAGGAAACACACACATGATTTATTTATGTTGCAACAGCGTGTAGCTTTTTCTCACAAAATTGGTATTATAATTCAGTCTAGGTACATACAATACGTGTTTCTGTAATATGACTTCCTGTACCCACTCATCCAAGAATATTTTGTAGCTCAGACTGTCTAGTTAGAAAAATATTACGGAATTCGGGTAATTCAGTGCCTCTGCACTCTGCAAGGAGATTGGATTTTGTTGTATAGCGGAGATAGGTAATAGGAAACATACATGCCTATATTTGGGACTTTATTGAGTATAACTCAACAATTAGAGACTGTCACCAAGAACAGCTAGGTCCATTCATGGTCTGTTTGTTCTGTCATATACTATTCAAAGTCAGGGACCCAAATGTAGACACAAGATAAATGAAAAATAAAATGGGGGAAAATATAATTTATAACCTTAGTGAGGTTGGATAAAGACAGTAAATCAAAATTTAATAAAAGAAAGCCAGACCGACAGTCATGGAAATGGACTTCACAAACGATTAAAAGGGCAGTTTCCAGGTAGGTCCAATAGACAGAGTAAGCCTTGGGGTGTAGATGCCACTGATGAAGAACCTCTGAAGATCAAGTAGGGGAATGACCACACCGACACAGTTGATCTGGAGGATGACCGAAATTCCAGTGACACAGGTGTGGAGGTCAGAGCTGCAGCTGTAAGGTGGATGCTGACTGCAGGGTGGAAGGATGGGAGGTGATGAAGACAGGGAAACAGGATATTGCTGCAGCAAATGGACTGAGGATTACTACAGCATGAAAACTGTTGAGCACTGCAGCACAGGAGGAAGGCAATGAAGAAGCCTGTGTGTCGGTGACAACGGGTAACTGATGATCTGCAGGGTCTGGCAATTTGATAATGAAAACTGCAATTGGCGTCGGGGTATACTGTACATTGCCTCGCAAATTAGGGAATCGTGGCCTGATGTTTCAAGGATCATGAATAGAGGAGTCATGGGCATTGGTGATGATAGCAGTGAGGTTAGATGTGAGTGAGAGCCAAGGTAACTTTACCTGGCTAACTAGCTAGTCAGGTTGCGGGGGCAGCAGTTAATGCAGTGAAGCCCATATACTTCTCTCCCCCGCCACTTCCACCAACTCCTCTGGGGAATCCTAAGGGGCTTCCAGCTCAGCTGACAGATATAATCTCTCCATAAAGTCCAGGATCTGCCTTTGGGTCTCCTCCCAGACAGATATGCCTGGAACACCTACATAGGAAGGTGTCCAAGGGGCATCCTGAGCAGATGCCCAAACCACCTTATCTGGTTCTGCTTGATATGGAGGAGTAGCAGCCCTACCTTGAGCCTCTCCTGGGTGTCTGAGCTCCTCACCTTTAAGGCTGAGCCCAGTCACCTCGCTGAGAAAACTAATTTCAGCCGCATGTACTTGAAATCTTATTCTTTCAGTCATCACCCAGAACTGATGACCACAAGTGAGGATTGGAACGTAGACAAGCGGTAAATGGAGAGCTTCACCTTGTGGCTCATTTCTCTTCTTCACCACTTCAACGGTAGTACTATAACAAAGTGGTAGTGATTGGGAACAAATCCAACTCAGCCAGAAAGTGTTAGACCTCTTAAAATTACAGAGCAGGGTCAACAGATGCTGAGGCGCATAGTGTGCAGACGTGGCCAACTTTCTGAAGAGTCAATCGCTACCCATGACATCTTCAGATTAGCTCCAGAACAGCATGAAGAGAATGTGTTTGCATGGCCAAGCAGCTGCATCCAAGCCTTACTTCACTAAGTGCGATTCAAAGTGTCAGAAGCAGTGGTATAAAGCATGCTATCACTAGAGTCTGGGTTTGATGCTATCTGGCTGTATTGTGCCAGGTGTGAAGTTTGGTGGAGGGAGGATTAGGATGCGCAGTTGTTTTGGGGCCTTGGCCCCTAAATTCCACTCAAAGGAACGCTTCATGCTTCAGCCTACCAAGACATTTTGGACAATTTCATGCTCCCAACTTAATTGGAACAGTTTGGAGCTGCCCCCATCATGACTACACACCAGTGCAGGAAGTAACGTCCATAGAGACGTGGGTGAGTTTGGTGTTAAAGAACTTGACTGGCCTGCATCTATCCCCCATATAGAACACCTTTGGGATGAATTAGAGCAGAGGGTGAGCCAGGCCTTCTCATCCAACATCAGTGTCTGACCTCACAAATGGCCTTCTGGAAGTATGGTCAAGAAGTCTCATGAATACACTGCTAAACTTGGAGGACAGGCTTCCCAGAAGAGTTAAAGCTGTTACATACAGTGATATACAGTGTTATATTTTTAGGATATTGAAGTAAATAACTACTTTATGGACAGGGATCAAATCAGGTGATTTAAGATACTTTAGCACGTTGATGCTTAACTCAATAATCAGTCCTGTTTTTTCTTCATTGGCAAAGGCCTGAAAAAAAAAAGATTTGTTCCAAATTTATTTCACAGATTATGATCCTGTAATCCCGCCCCAAACTATTCTGAATTGATAAATTACGTTTTAGTCAATAATCACCGGCTTCAGAGACAGATTTTGTCTGAAAACATGCACTGCCATTGTCGGACTATGCCTAACCGAGGCCAGTCCGCCTTTAAGAAGGATGGGTCATTTTTAGAGCTTGGGTTGGGTTTCAAGTTGGAGCAGAGATAGCTCTGGAATCACAGGCGTCACATGAACTGGCAAGAAAGGCCACGTGCGTTGGTCTGAGCCAAAGTCACATAGAAAGAACATGAGATGAACAGAGAAGACTTCACATTAAGTATGTTTTCAGGCCAAGTAATATTTGTAGGCTTTGTTGCATTTCTTTTTTCTTTTTTTTTGCTACCGTACTTGCTGTCGCTTCACATGATTGTGTATTCATTTATCTTCACGGTAGGCCTCAAGTAATTTTTAATCAAAAAATCCACGCAGTCATATTTAGTTTTCAGTAATCAAAGTTGCAACCTGAATTAAGCATTGTGAATTACATAGAAGAAGAAGTATACTTTCTTGATCCTCGCAAGGGGAAATTACATGGTCACTCAGGTTAGTTGACAGTATACAGGGCCCCTGAACACAGCACACAAGGGGGCCTGTAAGCATGCCGTTAATACATTCACATCAAACTACACAGAAATTGGGAGGCAGAGTGATGGGCAGCGGCTTCGGAACACGCCCCAAATTGAGCAGCTTGTAGCCCTGTTACAAAGGAGTCTGGAGGGACCACAAGGCAACTTGTAGCTCAAATAGACCTGCTCTTAGGAACAAGCTTGTAGGCTTGAGGGGGAAACCAAACCTGTGCACTATGCCAAAAAACAACCAAAACAAACATACGAAGTCAGAGCAAGGGGAGATTCCCAACATTAGTTGGTGTGACCCAATGGAAAACACACAAACTACTCAGTGTCTGCAGAGAACTAACAAACCGTACCTGTATATGTTATATACTGGTATATGAGTTAATGCTCCCAGTTTTTTGCTTTCTGTGAGTCTTACCTTCAGAAAAATATTCTTCAAGTCATGGGGATCGGCTCTTTTTGTAGCTTGCGCCTAAAACAAAGATGATATAAGGGGGGGAATCAGATTATCCATGGGTTATCAAGACCTCGCTACCAGTCATATCAGCCATAACAGTTGAACCAACAAGTGTACAGTTCAGGCTGTCACTGTGTAATTGACAGATTTACGCAGTCGGTCCAGATGGATCGATCAGAAGGTACAGTAGCGCCATCATGCACGTCAAAATACAGTCCTCACACTATCAAACACGCCACATCCTAGCCACACCTCTCTGATACACACATGCAACAGAGGAGAGAGATTTTAGTTGTCTCTGCGAGGCTGGCAGAGATGCGCTTTAATAAAGGAGGCAGCTGGACGCAGGGAGGAGGGACTCCGCTGCGCGCAACGCGGCGCCTCTAAAGCGCACGGCCACGCTGTATTCCGTTCCCCGCAACCCCCACCCGCTTTACCGCCTTTAAAATTAATATCTGATAAGAAATATTGACGAAGTCACCTTGACCGCCATGCTGGGTGTGACGTCAGCTTCAGTGGACCAGCGCAGGCGCTGGGCATCAGGATGAGGGCGGGCATGATAGGAGAGCCGAGGTTTAAGACTGAAATATATTTAGCCAAGTGTCGTCCCTGCAGGGTCTGTGTGCGGGGCGGTGTGCCCGCAGAAGACCCGGTTCAGGGATGCTCTGCCGTGACAGGCGGGACGACCGTGTCAGCAGATGTGTGGAACCGCAGGGTGTGTCGCGTCTGCGTGGGTCAAACGAGGACACGGTTCAACTGGATGCAAGGAGCTTTAGCCCCATCGGGTTTACTGGGTAAATGTAACATTCATCAGTTGTTTATAACTACCAGATCAAATTCAGAAGTTTTTTTTATAATAGATCAATACAATAGATATTACAACTTAAAATGCTGTTTTTACTGTTATTAGACTATTACAGTCTGAAACAAGAACTAATGCAGTCAGAGACTGCAACATCCCGCGACACGTCTGAATTCAAAATTTTACCCTGACCTACTTGCAAAGGTCAAAGATCAAAGCTAGTGCTCTGATCTACATTCACAGATCAAAGCACTAGCTTTGATCTACAGTCTTACATTGGCCTTCTCCCTCGTGTTTCTTTCTTATCCAGTTCCTGAGTGTACAAAAGTTAAAATTTGACCTTGACCTAGTTTTCTCAAGGTCCAGGTCATCATCTAATTTTCCGCCCGCCCCTTTGCTGCCCGAGTAATGTGCTTTTTGTTTCATCTTTCTATCTGCAACGGTTGAGAAGATATTTGGTGGACTAACGAACGGACAGACAGACGAACGGACGGACACTGACAATTGCAATACATCACCGCTTTGAAGCAGGATGTAATTATTCAAACTAGTAATAAGACAAGCATTTCTAGTACTGTACTGTGCTTTATAGAGCAGCCTTGTGCTGGAATTTCTTGCAGCAAACACTGCATAGCCAGGACCCAGCATTTAACAGTGGTCCTGGGGAATCTTAGCCCATTAGAATGGGCTAAGATTCCCACCTTAGGACCTGAGACTTTTCTGTGTAGAGTTTTCCCTCTCAATTCTAATCCCACAATCCAAAAACATGCACTATATAGCCTGTAGAGTGTAAATGGTTGCTTGTCCTTTGATGTCCATGCAATGAACTGCCAACTCATCCACCTTGCTTCTCACCCAATGAGAGCTGAGATAGCCTTTTTTTATTACTTTTTATTATAAATGTTTCATTTAACTCACAATTGCTGAAACAATTCTGAGAAATAAAAACATGAAAATGCACATTTCTGCTAAGAATAACAAATCACTGTACTAGCTCAGCAAAAAATTATATTCTCTATTAACAAAAAAACTTAATGCAATTAATGTTGGTATAGATGTTGATTCATCCAGGTGAATGTAGTCCTTGAAATTAAAAATGCAGTTGCTTCAATTTTTATCCTGAAGGATCAATACAGTTAAACTACATTTTATGCACCAAGCTTAACTATTTCTTTATTAGCATTGACCTTTGATTTGACCCTTGACCTTTGAAGTGAAATTTGTTCAAGAAATATGATGCACTGTATTGCCCAAATAATAACTGACATTTTAGTTTGGTTGATATTTGACAATTTAAAACAGTGGGTTAATGAGTTCATATTTCATTTTCATTTTAATCACCAAAAATTCACTTGTCAATGCTCCAAAGTTTGAATTAGACAAACCGTTCAAAGAATATCTGGTTCACTTCTATGAAACATTGATTTCTTGACTGTAAAAGCCGAGCAGACATGTAAAATCTAAACACTAAAGTGAAAATAGTCCATCTGACATTGTATGTTATTTCAAACAGCCTTTGTCATTTTACTTTAGATTCACATTACCATTCTGAAGTAATTCAATTCTAAATTCCTGCCTTTATGTGACACAAATCTCATTTTTTAGGCCACAAAAATCTCATGTTGGCCAACATATGCCCGATATGTGGCCAAGTTACTTGAATGAGAATGGTGAGATTAAAATGAATGTGGCCTTTAGCAAATATACATGAATGAGGTCTTGCATAATCAGCCAGTGCTGGCAACACACTAAAACAATGAAACAGATTAGATGACACCAAAATGCACTTTGTCATCTGTTCATAATAAAGACTTTGCCATCCAACATAGAAAAATATGCATACATTCACTGATAGAGGATCTATTTCGACATACCAAGAGCTGTTTACAAGTATGTTTTATCTTGACAATGACATGGATTACTCCTACAAAAACATATCAATATATGCATTATTACTATTTTAGGAGCTAACATGTGGTAAACTCGGTATTTTTTTATGTATGTATTATTTTCATATCCTCGCATTTTGTTTCCTGTGAAGCAGTCGTGACGTCAAACTGTAGTTAAAATCTCAGGAAGCCGTAAAAGAACTACATCCTGTTTCCACACGGACCCGGAAGTCGTCCTGATTCCGCGGGTCTTTTGGGACAACAGCTTCGCACAACAGTGAGGAGAAATGGCGGGTAAGTGCCAAACCTCTTTGAGGTTCGATTTGAGCGTTGTTGCTAAGATTCCTTTTCACCAAAAGTGGACGTTGGTCTTCTTTTAAGGTTGTTAGGGTTGTATGTTAGCCTGTCATCTGTTCAAAGCGAACTAAGCTAACGTCATGTTATAAAACACCAATGGAGGCCTGCCTGCTAACGGCAGTAGCATGCTATCAGACTGTTCAAGAATGAGAACCAGGCTTTCAAAGAGTAAAGAAAGTGTATTTATTCCTGCCACGTATGAACTCAGAATTACGTGTTTCGCTTCGGGTGTATTCCCGAAGCGAAATATATTTTAACATTCTTAAGTTGATAGAAAGAGCTGACATTGACATACATTTTTAACACCCTTTGTAGTGCATTTTCATTCATATTTTTACCCCAGAGAACGACTTTTAGAGTAATCGTCCATGTACTGAGCGTCGGGTTGTAGAGTTTCATGTGTTACCTAAGTACTGCTCTGCTCATCAACATTCACGTTATTTATGATCCGAGCTCCTGTTGCCACGCTGTCATTTTGAGCACAGAATGTTTTTTCTTTCAGCTCTCCTTTAAGAGGAAATGTTAAGTAGCCTGGGAAGCCATTCTCATTGATAGTATTTTCAGGTTGAATTTAAACTAGTTTGAATAATTCCCAATAACTGAAGTGTTTATGGCTGTTCTGCCAGAGGCCAGCATCACTGTTGGTGTGCTGAAAGGATCAAAATAATTTAACTTTCATAATGAATTTGTGGAAGTAAAAACTAAAACTAGAATCAAAATCCTTTGAACAGTTTCTTCATTGTGTCACAGAGTTAAAACCAGGTCCAGAATATCACTTAGACCTAGACCCTATATTGATAGATGGACAAAAAACAAGTGTGGATGGAGGTCACAGCGACTAGTTTCAGGATGTCATGTGTTTTCCTCAGGAGTAAATGCCATGGAGAAAAAACTGGCAGAATACAAGTGTGACACCAATGAAGCTGTATCATTGAAGCTGGGTATGTTTTGTTTTATGGCATATATCTTATAACTGAATAGGAAAAATATGTGTGTAGTGAAAATTTCATATGATTTTAACTTCTCTCATTTCCCACCTTAAATGTTTGAATGCTGCGTTTCACTTCCAGTTCGCTTCCCAGAGGATGTTGATGATGATAGTACTACATTCCATCCTGAGTACAGCCACCAGCTTTTTGGAGACGAGTGGGTATTTTTTTTATGATCATTATTGTTCCATAATGATGCAGAAACTAATATCTTTAACTTTGCAAAGAAGGGAATCTTTAACTTTTGGGTGTTACTTTCTGATTATCCAAATATTAAATTAACAGAAGTTAGCCGCCCGGCAGAGCAAATGTAATTATTGGCCTTAGGGATAAAACAAGCCTGACGTGCTTTTCCCATGGGTATCTGAATGAAGAAGTAAGAATTTGTTCATTGGCATTGGAATATGTGTAGATTAGGGTTCTAATTTAATATTTAAACCTGTGAAAGGTATAAATACAGGAGAGATTATCAGAGAATGACGGTTGACAAACTCTAATTTGATGTTACCCGCTACATCAGTGGTGAATGTGGGTTAGTTGAATTGGTGTCACTTTAGCTATAGCTCTACTCTTTTTTTTTTTTTTAATGAAAGGGGTGTGTTTACCAAAAAGTCTTTATAGTGTTTTTTTAATTCACCCTCTTATATTTTGCTTGTGAAATCACAGTGATGGTAGTTGCATGTCAAGTACATGCCAATGCAAAGTCCTTTTCATTGTTTTCTAGTGGATGTAAAGACCCACTTTAACTCTTGGATGCAATGGAAAGTATTGCCATTGAACCTCAGCAGGACTGCGTTATCGGCAGTGACACCTGTGTATGTGTGTAGGATTACAGTTACAAGTTGTTCAACTCTAAATTGTGTTTCCAAATTATTCCAAACTAGAATTGGTTATTTTTGGACTTTTGCTGCAATCATCTCAAAGTAAACTCTGTAATTTGGACATTAATTAATTCAGAAAGCATAATTGCTCATAAAGCTCAATCATGCAGTTGTATGATAATGAAATCTATTTTGCAATAAATTACTAATTATATAGCGGGAAAGGAGCTTTGTAACAATTTGTCAGTGTAACTGGGAATAGACTACACAAACTGGATTACCCTGCTGCACCTCTCACTATTCCTCCCTGCCTTTTATGATGATTACCAAAAAAACATAAATGGCATTTAGAATTATCTACCATTGACTGTGTATGTGGGGGACGGTTGTTGATGGTGTAACCTATTAAAATGATGTAAAACACAGATGGGTTAGGTACCAAAGAGGTTCGTTCACAAGCTTTAACCCTTAAATCTAATTTTTATAAAATAAGATGCCCTCTGACACATTTGTCAGAATTATTTTTAACATAAATTACATATGTGAAAGGTCTGAATCTGGATTTTTTTTTCACATGCAAAATGCAGATGGATGTTTCTAAATGTTGAAATCAGGTTTTTTTTGGAGGAGGTATCAAATTTATGATGTAGAAGTCCTAAAAGCCTTAGTAACTATTGAGCAGGGTTTTTTCTAGAAATACTGTCTCAAATATCAACCAATGATGATACCATAGTGGGTTACCTCCAATGCAGGAACACATGACACATTAAGGCGATATAAGGATAATCAGATTTTGTTCCTGATATGAATCCAACCCATAGTAATCTACATGGAACTGCTACTTCGTCATTTTCTGCTCATTATTCACTCTCCTAGTAATAATATACTGTATGTAACTTTGTTAGGACTTGTAATGACTTCAGTCCCATTCTTTGCAGTGAAATTGCTTTTGGATACAAAGGTCTCCAGATTCAGCTCTACTACACTGCTGGAAACCTGAGCACCCTCTTCAAAGTGAAATATTCTTCAAAAGTCACAGAGGTGTTTGATTGTGTTGAGGTAGGAGAAGTTTTTGCTGCTTTAGCGCCATAGATAACTTGTGTCATCATTGTTCACTGTTCTTGTCACAGGTTGAAGTTCAGGAGTCTCACTTCTCTTTTTATGGCATTCAGTTTAATATAAGATGAGGGGTGAATTGTTGGTGTTTGCGTTACATTTTTGTGTTCCACAACTTTATGAAATAAAGTCAGAGTATTCTTCATGCATGCGCTCCAGACATATTTGTTTCAGTTTGCTGTTTATGATCACAACCATCCATGAACTCCCAAAACCAACAACTATTCTTCTTTTGCATATTCACAAACAAGAAGTCAATATGTGAGCAGCTATGTAATGAGAAAGCCATTTTCAGAAGTAATAAAAATTTATTCTGGCTAAGGTATAGACAGTGCAACCGAAATGATTTTGTCTTAAAAGGCACTCTGAATCCTAGATGTATTTTGTTTTATTTATATTTGTGAAACTTGGTTGAGGATGATCAACCCAGCTACAAGACATGCAGAAAGAAAAAAACTGAAAATGAGCATCTTCCAAAGTCAACTTAATTGTCAAACGTACCATATATGCACGACATAAAGCACAGATGAAATTGCAGTCCTCTTAGACCCACGGTGCAAACAACACAAAGTATGACACGAAACACAAAGGACGGTAAACAACAGTCTATACACTTTCTAATCCCTTAAGGGTAAAGTGACGTGTGTACAGTCTTTTCTTGGACTCTTGAAAAAGCAAAATATTGTTCTATTTAGGAAATTGTAAAAAGATGTCTGAGATTTTGGATTGACACCTAATTATCCCAATAAATTTGCAGCCATCCTCTTCATCACTGAGACCTGTGTCTTCCACACCAATGGTAAGACAGAAGGTGATTTCCCCAAGAGTTCAAAAGTTTTAATGTTGGTGCGTTTTGACTTCTACTGTAAATGAAGAATTTCAGTGGCTCCATCATTTCTCAAGCTTTTAGTTTGTTTACTTCCCATTATTGTGAGAGAGGTATCTCTGGAACCTCTGTTTCCACATTTGAAATCAGCCACTTGGATTGCAGGATTAATCAATTTGACTTTAGTTATCCATGGTCACTTTGACCTTACATCAGTGGTGTCTGTGATTATGATATCCCATGACCCTATCCCATGAGTTGAATCCGATCCATGACTGAACTCATAGGTCAAACAGCTTGTAAGCCAAACAACTTTTCCCCATTTAAAATAACTGAAATAATTTTAATCCATACCAGCTTTGAAAGACAAGGTCCAAACCAACTAAATTATGAGAAAAAAACAGATTTTTTAACAACCAATAGACATGCATACTTGACCTGTGCATAATAATTATGTTACAGAAACAATCATAAATTATGAAAAGAACTGCAAAAGTCAGACGCACTGCTTAACTCTGCGACGGTGAACGAGGACAGCGAGACGGCTTGTATCTCAAATAACTGCCATGACAAACGGCTTGTATCTGGAGGTACTACTGTACGCATCAGTATGACATAATGCTGGGATTAGAAAAACCTTTTGAGTGTTTATATGATCAGACATCTCACTACGACTATTATAAAATGTGTGTATTATGATTTTGGTTATTTTAATCCTAGTGTGAGATTTTTGTATGGTTGTACCTTCAATTTTAATATTGTCTGACTGCTCTTAGAAACATCAATGTATGGATTGTTCATTAATCTGCATAGAATTACAGATAGGCTAAAATGAAAACCCTGACAGGGAACGACATGCTGAGGTGTCCATTTAACAAGTACATTTTGCTTAGCCTCAGCAACTCTACAATTAAATCCCATCATTAAGAAGGTTATTTTGTTATAATAAGGTAATATTGTTGAGTTTGTGTTGAAGCAGTTTTGGAGGAGTGTCAATTCAACTTCATGATCACTCTGGAAACTGTTCCCTGCTGTTTTTGTGTTGCATTTGGCGTGTTTAATTTCGTATCCACGTAATTTGTCAAAATATTAGAATATTTATAAATAGACTTTTTTTGTCATTTAAAGTTGTTTTGCTGATGATTATCTATTGTAAAACAAATTTAAAAAGACAGAGGGGGTTCAGTAAGATTTGCACCGTACTGTCAGTATTCCTAAAAGACATTTGGTGTGTTTTGTGTCTGGGGGTAAAATGTTAGTTTGGATGCCTGCTGTCACATATAATTAGTGATTTTGGAAAACTAGCAGCAGGTGGTGGCAAGAGTAAAAATGTAAAACAACAACAACAAAAACCCCACCCTGAATGGTCCATTCAAGTGTAATAACAGACACCTTTAATCAGAAGTTTAATGATTCAAGTCCTAACTTATCCAGCCTCACTGAGCGGTTATCTCTTTATAAAGAGTAGATAGACCCGTGTTAAAGATTGGTGAGTATCAATGTGATTTCTTCATTAGTAAGTTTGAGCCTTCGAGACATTATTCCCATGGAAGATCTCCCAGACTAAATCCAGATTTCCCAGCCCCCCAGTGCTCCTGCACTAATCCCACTCCTCCCTGTCGGAAGAGAAAGGTTTGAGAGGATTTAGTATGTAAGATCTAACATGAGGCATTGATTTATCTTTTTAGGTCTGTGTGATTGAATCAGCAGGAGGAGTAATCTGAAACTGTTGGATATCTTATGTTCATATATTTCCAGGGATGAATTGTTACTGAAATCGTCAGCAATCAGAATTGTGGTTGAATATGTGCAAACTGATCTGCAGTAAGATTGTCTTTTTAACTTGAGAGAAACCCATTAAAAACGAAAGCCTTTATCTAATAATTAAATATATTCAGTAGTGGCATTGCTCAACTAATGGCTTAAGAATTAGGTGAGAGTTGTGTGGCTCATTGTATGAAACTTTCAGTTTTTTTCGTAATTGCAAGACATAAGAATTTACATATCAACAGCCAGTATTTGGACAAAAACGGACAGTTAAGCAAAATACTTGTCCTGGTAGCTCCTTTGCTGGGACTTCACAAAAGGCCTTTGGCAGCTTTGAATATTTCCTGAAGCGTTCAATGCATTAAACACGTTAAAGCAAATACATGAATTACCCAGGGCCCCTATTGAGGTGGGATGATTGAACTCTTGGGACATCTGTCCTGTCCAGAAACAGCAGGAGCTCCTCTACCGGACAATTTGTCTTACAGCGAGTGGTGGTGGGAGCTGTAGTGTTGGTACTATTTGCAAACTCGCCAGGATTTGGTGTTTCTGAGGATGCACTCAAATTCTAAATGGCCCCATAGGACAGAGATGGGTTCTTTCAGTGGGGGACGGTGAGCGCCATATCTGCATTCATCTTTGGTTACTCAAATTCACTGTGCTTTAAAGTAAGAGAGCCATTAGACTTTTGAGGCATGGCTTGAAGCTGATATTCAAACTGAAGCATGATGGCTGGCTTACTGTCTGTGTGTGCCACTACTTAGAGTTCAGTGTTGACCTCTGAGTGTTCACCTTGTTAAGGGTTTGAGTGCAGCTGGTGTAGAGGTAGAGAGTGAGGGAGCAGCAGAGTTCAGGCTGCCTCTGAAGAGTGTTTGTCTCTGAGTGCATGTGGCCAGTTGGGGTGCAGTGCAGCTGGTGAGAGACAAGGGGAGTCGGACACCGAGTTTATGCAGCTGCCACAATGATAAAAGACTCATCAAAAATCACCTTTGCTTTAAATCAGCCAGAAACACAGAGCTGCTGGAGTTTCCTCAAAAAACCCTGATTTTGTGAACAGGGGCTCCGATTGTCTGAAAAGCCACCTTTTGATTATTTCTCTCATCTTACTGTAAAACATGTTTTAACTTACATTGAAGTTGACATTTAAATAAATGATCACGAAGATGGAAAAATGTGGCTGCGGAGTTTTGCATGTGGTATGGTCGCAGCTTAACTAATACTAACACAACAAATTAGATCGTTTGTATAGCTATTGTACTTATTGTTGAAAATCAAAGACATTAACAAAATGGTCCAAAGGAACATTGTTAAGTTATATTCATGTCAAACTAAGGCATCTATTCTAGAAGGCCATGCAATTTAGAGTCTAGTATGTCGGAGAGTGCTCAGCATTAAGAGACTTGTTTGTCCATGGCCTTTTAAGTATGGCCCTTGTTCCTTAGAAATTTGGATGAACAATTATAATGGAGTCATTCAGCTGCAGGTGCATTACTTCCAGTTAGATATTAGCTGATGTCTTAAAGGGAGGGGGGCAGAATTAGCAGTGTGTTGTATTAGCCTTTTGTAGTGCATGTTGTTCAGGCCTTCTTCATTTCCCAGTTTTCAATGCTGAGCAGCAAGGGTCTCTTTGCTGAAATAATGTCCATCACACATGCAAATGGTGTGAAAGGGCTGCTTAGCCAAGTGTTCTCATGTCAATCCTTGTGGAAATGGATACAATGCAAACATTACAGCTGAACTAACCGCAGGTTGCAGTGCGTAAAAGGTCCAAGTGTAGGGCCCCTTTGTCTCCGAGTCTCTTTGGAAATGCGAGGGCAAATTCATTTGATTGGGTTCAGTTGGCAGGATTAGAGGAGAGGCCTCTATTGTGGATGCCCAAAGGTTTGTTAAGTTGAGATCAATTCATACAAATTAATTTCCCCGTGAGAAGTAGTAATGCATTTATTGTGGCAACTTCATCACATATTCATGGTTAACATGAGTAGTAAATGTACTGATTTAAGTGGTCCTTTCAGCAGGCATGGGGTGTGCTGCTGCAGTGTGTGTCTGTCTGCTGTCTGTCAGCTGACAGTTTTAATTGCCTAATGGCTCTCCTTTCATTGGTACAAAACATCTAATCTTCCATTTGTGTTTTATATGACTTTTTTGTCACATACACTAGAGCAAAGTAAGGATTTTTATTTAAAATAAAAGGTCTTGTTAGTAACATTTCTATGAAAACACATTTTTCAAATATAGAGTCTTCTGGATGGTCTTATTGTTATTAGATGGTGCATCCTGGAATTCATACTCATTGTTCTCTACAGCCTGATGATGTTGAAGGGAAGATCCATGAGATCATTCCTGCTGGATTCACCTGTAACACCGATGACTTCATCTCACTGCTGGAGAAAGAAGCCAACTTCAAACCCTTCGGCACTCTGCTCCACTCGTACACTGTCCACAGCGAGGAGGCAGGAGAACTCACGTACCAGATCCACAAGGTACACTGCTGCCGGCCCAAAGGAACATTTCAATGTTAAAATTTGGCTAAGTATAGTAATTGTCTTTTTTATTTTTATTCCTTCAACATTTAGATTTTTCCTGCCAAAGGGCACCATATAGTGTGATCTAGTCTTACCTTGTGTAATGGGGGGGTAGTCACACATCCTCTGTAGGGGTTCTAAAGGTGTATATCCCATAACGTTCCTTAAATTTGTTCATTTTTATGTTTTTATGCATAATTGAACCTGTTCACATTTGCTGTCATTCGAGGGTTTTATTTTCAGTAGCAGTGGCAAGTTTGAAGCTTGGATGTATTGTAGGTTGACGTATTTGTATGTTAGGGGTTGGGGGGGGTGTTAGGATGACGCGTTCAAGTTGTTACTGATTGTAATTTAATGGCAGGACTGAAATTTAAAATAAGCATATGGTAAGTGAA
Organism: Antennarius striatus; assembly: GCF_040054535.1. Lineage (NCBI taxonomy): Eukaryota > Metazoa > Chordata > Actinopteri > Lophiiformes > Antennariidae > Antennarius > Antennarius striatus. The sequence continues at coordinate 13,503,573 of NC_090787.1, forward strand.
AAGCAATGTAGTGCTCTAATATGTAGTCATTTCGGGACGAAATTAAACCGTTCCAAACTTTTCCCCCCAGGCTGATATTACCTGCCCTGGATTCCACGAGTATCACGAGCGTCTGCAGACCTTCCTCATGTGGTTCATAGAGACGGCCAGTTTCATTGACGCAGACGATGATCGTTGGGACTTCTTTCTTCTGTGAGTTCTCTCTTTAATTGACATCATACCCCCCACCCCACTGCCCACATCCACTCTTACCCCAAAGCCTTTATTGTGTCATTGAAAAACAAAGCCCCCCTTTGTGATGCTTGTGACCAATTACCCGGCCAGTTTGATTATATTTGCCCCATAGGAGAATTGTTGAACAGGCAAGAACTTCCTTTGTGCCCAAAAGCCCTTTTCAATTTTTTCAGGGGCAAGAGCTGAATTGAATACTGTTGTCTTTTGAAACACTGAACAATGTCTTAACAGTAAAAAGAGCCTCTGCCAGTGTTTTCTTTACCCTGGCAACTATTAATATTGACAATGGGTAAAATGGACTGAAGTGATTTTGAGAAGCTCAGTCCCTCCTCCAACCCCTTCTCCACCTCTAAGTTGCAGTACTCCAATTAAGTGCATAATGTATTCAGTTTGTAGCAGGTGTACCAATCGGGGCTGGCTGCTCTAACATGCTGACGTTGTGCGAGTGTCTCTGTGTGTGTGTGTGTGTGTGTATGTGTGAGTGGGTGGTGAGAACTGAGAACCTAAAATGGACACTGCATGGGAGTGTGCCTGTAATTGACCTGCTTGCCTTTGTGTTTTATCTGCAGATTTGAAAAGTACAATAAAGATGGGGAGACTCTCTACGCAACTGTTGGCTACATGACAGTTTATAATTACTACGTATACCCAGACAAAACCCGACCACGTGTAAGGTAATTGCTGGGGTAGCACGTGCCTTCCCATTCTTTTGTATGAAAAAGGAGAGGAAAATTATACATTTCTTTATCCTGTTCCCAAAGAGCCCAAATTACTGGCTTGTATAGCCAACTATTCACCCATATTTTGTTTCATTACCAAACCAGGGTGATTTATATCTGAAAACAACTTTATAGATAATATTTTATTTGATTTGTCTCATTGATAGATCAGTATAACAATCTATTATTTCCTGCTTTGAGTCAAAGAGTTTCAGTTCTGCTGAAATCACTGCTGCTGCAAAAAAAAAATGTGACCAATTCTGAATAAACCTATTTCCTCATTGAGTCTCTATTTGCCCTTTCAACCAAACAGCCAAATGCTGATCCTGCCTCCGTTCCAAGGAGAGGGCCACGGGGCTCAGCTTCTGGAGGCAGTGCACAGATTTTACTGTAGCCTGCCCAAAGTGCAGGACATCACAGGTAAGAATGGGATGTTTTCCTGTTTCAACAGCCTTTACAATATTGAAGAAAATATGAATTACCATTTTAATTGGACAGCCTCATTCAAAAAATGTTGAAACCTTTATCTTGAGTCATTTGAGGAGTGGAATGTGATTCTGCTCTTTTGAAACAATTCCATTAATGCCTTGAAAACAGATTAGTTGTCAATATTTTATTATTGAACCAGATATTAGATGTGGGTCATATCATTCAGGATAATACAGTTAATGTTATTAATGAAGACTTATTGTATTTTCAATATTTTGTCATTAAAAGTATGGTATTATATCATTATCACCAAAATTCCTGGAAATATTGTGACATTACTTTAGGGCCATATCGCCCCCACCTGTACCAGATACCCACACACACACACAAACGGATGGATTTTGACCACAATGCAAGTAGCAGCATGTTTTGATTGTGTCACGATTGTCCGTTTTATTACCTGTTGGAGATCAACCCTGTTTATTCTTTGCCTTCTTTGGTGTGCTCAGCTGAAGACCCCTCTGAGAACTATGTGAAGCTGAGAGACTACGTGTTGGCCAAGCTTTGTCAAGGCCTGCCGTCCTTCGCTGCAGACAAGCTCTGCCTCGGCTTCTCAGAAGACATGGTCAAAGAGTCGCAGGAAAAGTTGAAAATTAACAAGGTTTGTGGCTACAGATGCTTCTTTTCTGTTAGCAGCCAATAACCTGAGTGACTTCCATAGTTGTACAGTAAACAGCAGGAAGCACCACCTGTAATCACACTGGGCTCATGAAACATCGGTAAGGGCTTTGGGGACGTTTTAAGTTCTTCATGTTCATACTGATAGTTTCTCTGTCAATTTAGGCTGAATTATTTTAGGAAACATGACTGAGGGTAAACAGTGTGACAGTCGAAAATCAGATAGATCCTTGGAACTTTAAATTTTAACTTTACCCATTAAAACCAAACTCAGCTTTAACACTTTAGTTCTTTGGTTCATAAATGGTTCATAAATCTTCCAGTCATAGTATTAAGAGATCATTTATAACATCTTGTCACCATTGTGGTGGGATTTGAATTCATTTCCTTGTTGAAAAACATGATTTTTTACTTTCTCATTCTTTAGAAACATGCGAGGCGAGTGTATGAGATCCTGCGTATGAGGGTAACAGACATGAGTGATGAAGAAAAAGCCAAAGAATATCGCTTGGAGGTGAAGAGGAGGCTGTTTGGACCTTACAGGGTGAGAGTTTAACCCATTCAGATCTGGATTAATCCTGAGAGGCACGGAAAGAGTCATAGTCTGAGAACCAGTAGATGATTTCCTGCTTTAATCAGAAATAAGTCTGACAACTTGTCTCAGGCTGCCGTCAATCAAGAATTCAGTATTGATTCTTCTACCATTTGGAAATGTGATTTTATTACACTGTAATGGCCCGTGTCTTTCTTGTTGCTCGTTACTGTTTAAAACTGCTAGAAATTGATCTTCAACCCCATGAAAATTGATGACTAGTGCTGTTTTGTTAGCGCTACAATGGAGCTCACCAGGTGTCTGTTTTTGTGTGCTGGTGGAGCTTTTTTTTTTCTATTCACACACATGCCATTAGTCAAGATTTGCATTTCTTTGGGTGAAATAATTTTCATGAAAGCATGTTTGAAGTTCTTTGTCAACATGCTGCTACTATTCAGAGGACTGTAGCTTCACTAGTGCAGCTCTTTGTGAACTTCATCAGAAAACAGCAATTTCATAAAAATGGTTTTGTTATATTTTCATGTTTTTCAAGGCAGGTTTTATTTGAGTCACAGAGATCAACAGATTTGAGCCTGAACAGAAAGTCATAACAGAAATTCAAAGTGGCGCTCTTGTTCAATTGCTACTCTGAGTTTCTCTCTGAAACTTTGCATGGCAAAAATTACTGATTTTTTTTTGGCAGAGTAACAATATGTCACAAAGCAACAGAATTTGATGTGGACAAAACCTTAACTTAGTGAAACAGGATGTAGGAGTTTCTTGGGCGAGTGGAAGGAAAGATCTGGTGACCAGATGCAGAGTCGTTTTCCTTCCCTGAGGAGATTTAGCCTGTAGTTGAATGGCAGAAGCTGCTTCTCTGTGATTTTGAGGGGCATTTTACATTTTTGCTCTTACCCCAATTCCCCAGTGTCCATGTCTACATTCAACCATTTTTCAAGCAGCAGATTCCACAAGCATGACTGTACTTTCTTCATACAGTTCCAGAAACCTATAACCCCCCCCCCCCTTCAAAAAAAAAAAAAAACGCTTCCGGAGTCGGTCAATCATCCTGTTAAACATTTGTGAACTAACTTCTGATCCAAATGATCGTAGATCACGTTGACATGATCGCCTTGCCTTAACTTGAAACATAAGAACTTTGAGCATTCCTTTGGAGGAAGCGACCATCCACCACCTCACCTGTCTTGTGTGTGTTTCTGCTGTCAATATGCAGAAGAACCAGAGAGAGCTGGCGAAGATGAGGAAGTGCCTTCGGCCGGAGGAGCTGGTGTCCCACATGGGCCAGATGGACACGAAGGTACAGCACGAGGAGCTGGAGAAGAGTTATCAGGTGGTGGTGGAGGACTACAGGAGAATCATAGAGAGACTGGCGTCGCAGGCCTAAACAGACTCTGGAGCTTCTCACTGGACACACTGGTCTGTCCTGGCTGTACAAAGCCCACTTTACCACAGACTTGACCTGCAACCAAGACAAAGTCTCCTGATGTAACTGAGTCTCTGCTTTAATTGAAGAGTGTCACAGGCGTGTTGTGGCCTAGCTAGGTGATCGGTTGCAATGATGAAGACGAGCCTGTTTCCCAGCTGCTGATACAGATGAGCAGAGCGGCGCAGCTGGACGGGCGACCCTTCTTGTTTTTCTCCATGTGCTTAATCACACTGTGTGAGGATATGACGTTTGATATTTTGCTGGTGACAGGAGGTCTACGACTCTGCAAAGAAACCCAGCGTCTTCATCTTCTCCTTTTTTATTAAGGGCTTCTGTCAAAACAGTTCCTTCTGTGTGTTTTGATGCAATTTGGACTAAAAATAAAAAATCGTTTTGTATGTCGTTCAAATGTTTTACAATTGTGGAGAGTTATTTATCATTTTAATTGTATATAATTTTTTGGAATAGGCTCAAGGTGTTTCTTTATGTGGCGCCGTCTTAACTCTGGAGGTGATAGTACCTCCTCAACACGGCTGGTCGTCATAGCAATGCTATATGAAGGCTTTAGTGTAACACTTTGTCAATTTAAAAAAGTGAAGCAGCCTGGTAGGCATTAGGGGAACATTTGGAAACGTAAATGTTATTAAAAAATTAATGACATGCATGACAAGAAAATTCTATCAAGTTTGTAGCAAACGGTCAGAATTTATCCTCTGAGTATCATGGGTGCTTGTATTATAATTGTATGAAATTACAGTAACTTGATGCAGCATCATCTTGACAAAATATGAGGCCTACATCGTACTCACTGTAACTCAGTCAACCAGTTTTGCTTCTCAGGGCTAATGTGACAAATCAAGAAGAAACAAAAAGAATCAACTGGACTGTTTAAACGTTGTTTTACCTTGAACAATTCCAGTTGATTCTTTTTGTTCTTGTTGATTTGCCTCCACCTGGATGACAGCCTGCACAGACGTGACTGAAGAAGACATGAGGTCTAGTGAGCTAACGTAAGACCGCACACCCAGCTCCAATAAAACTTCAATACTGTACTGGCGTTCTTCCACATGCAGTAGCACTCAGTCAAGCTTTGGACATTATTGAGCTGTCAGATCTGTGAGATGAAGCCAGTGTCTATTCTCCAGCTGTCACTGCCTTTTTTTTATTAAAAAATTTTAATCAAAAGAAGCCCGTCGCTGCTTGAAGTCCTGACACTGCTTCGTGAAACTCCAGGTAAACAGCAATTTGTGTAGATTCTGGTAAAGGAATGGAGATTTTCTCTGTTGTGTAATGCCGGTGCGAATTTTTCTATTTAAGATTAAACGTATGCAGCAGCTATAATTATTGGGGCAACAGTAGCTCAGTCCACAAGGACTTGGCTCAGTAAGAAATATTCATGATGGTTTTAACCCAAATTACTACTCCCTTGTTTAAGTGATCCACCCCAAGATGCATCAAATACTGATAAGAATGCTGGAGGTGGCGCCGACCACTAGACAAGTCACCACCATTCTCCAGTGGTGTGTTTATGTACTTGTGCAGCCACAATTGCACAACAATGCCAGGTGTGCTGGCACTACAGATAGGATAAAAACGTCAGCAGCACCAATCACCACCACTGGAATAAATCTGTAATGGCATCCTGTCCGGGTGTAATAACATGAGCCTCATGCAATACAAGAGCATCCATGGAACACACAGCGTACAGCATTACAGTTGAAAGACTTGTATTTGTCATTATACAGATGGTGCAACGGAATTGGAAAGACGGATGGAGAGTTGTAAAATGATAACCCTGTTGGTTGTGATGGAAGAAGAAATCAAGAATTGTGTTGTCATTACACTTCTGCTGGTTTTATTTCTTATTGATTTATTTATTTGGTTTTATTGAGTACTCTTTAATATTATTTAATGGTTAGTCATGTATAGGCTATAGAAACTGAACAGCTCATCACTTTAAAATCAATAAATGAGCTAAAGCCCAGCAGATGATCAATAGAGCTTCATAAAGTGTATCTGTTTGCTTTAGATTCCAGATAGCTTATAAGTGCTGAACGTATTTTAACTGTTTCAGTGATGTTATTTTGTCGAGGCGCCCTCTCGTAGCTAATGCAACTTGTGCTTGCCACTGATGTTGAGTGTTGCACTAATGAGTTATTATGGTTTTCAATTGAAACCCATAATATTCCAGTATCGCTCCCGCTTATGCAGATCTGTGCAATGAATACCCATCACACTTTATGATGCTTTTGTGCATTGTCACTGAATGAAGGGTGCCGGGTCAATTTTTTTCTCCTCTCCACGTGAAAAAAAGGCCAAACGTTGGAACCCATCACATCTCCAATTCAGTTTTATTTAATCCACTCGTGGCCACAAGGGGCCTCATCTCACTGTAGTTTTCCCTGCTTTTTCTGCTGTGAGTGCACTTTTCACTTTACACCACACAGTCTCAGTCAACTGACCCACTAGTGGGAAGTGGCAGTGTTGTTTAGTAGACATAAGAGTCGGTGTACAGTCTCATTAATTCCACTAGTGGCACACGACTCTGTAATATTGTTATTGTCTGTTTTTTTATGCGTCATGCTGATGCTCCCACTCCCACCTCCGTGTACCTGGTGGACCAGCAAAACAAACTGGTGTGAAGGTAGATTGTTTGGACAATCTGCAGACCTCCGTGCATTTGTCAGGAGGCTGTGAAACCCATTTTGCTTCTGCAGACCACACGTTTGAGTTTACACAAGCTTAATTATTCCCCCAGAGTTCCTACTCAGAATGTTCTGGGCCTTGTTCCACTGCACCTGTCTGCAAATTCTCAAAACACTGTTTAATTTAAAGGAAAAACTTGTCACTGTGGAGTTAGACTGGTATGGCCTAGCCAACAGAGTCCCATCCAAGAAACTGGTAGTTTTCACACTTGGATTTTATAAATGTGTTGATTAGAGGCCAATAAGCTTCATCATAACTTCAGGAACAATTTTTAAAAAAGGTACCAGTAAGTGAGATTATATGTATTTGGAGAAACAGAGGTTAATGTGAGACGTACGAATAACAATTTGTGTGTAAGTGTAGATTTCTTATATTCCAGACACTTTGCATTCCTCTAATCTGTTGTCATTGCTTTATGACTAATAAAAAGGATGTACCAAAAAATAAATGATCAATTTATCACGCACACACTCAGTTCAAAGACAAATCCTCTAATAGTAAACTATTATGATAATCATTTATTCTTTTTATTCATCTTTCAAACTCAACTTTGTGTATCGTTTGTGTGTATTTCAGTTGTTTAAAGTCTTTATATCATCTAATTATAGGATTTATTATACAGTACTGTATATTAAACCACAAGAAGATGTTGTTTTGTGTCCTGACCATGAATACACTTCTCTATTTAAACAAACCAGTCAGATCTAGGCTTAGAAAGGAAGTATTCCTCACCTTTACTTCATCCTATTTTCCCTCTGCTGCTGATGAACCATTCAGATCCAGAGCATAGATGTGTGAGCATGATTTGGTATTGAAGCTGTCAGGAAATGTAATGTCCTCGCTCTCATTTTCAAACATCACTAGAAAAAAAAGGAGAAACATCTATAAATGTTTTCATTTTCTCAGTTTCCCCTATCGTGTTTGAGCAGGTTTAATCATGCAAATAATTGCGTGTAACATACATTAAAGCAGCGAGGGGGCTTAATGATTTTGAGGTCAAACAAAAACAGTATCATGGCTGAATATTTGGTTTCACCTGTTGGCATTTCTGCTACTGTTACCCCATGGCGCCTCCACATCTCTCCACTGAGGCGGACGGGGACTTTTGGACCTGAGCCCAGCTGTACTGAAGGACCTGCTGAATTTGATACCAGTGTGGTAGAACTCCAGCATCTTAGCCCCCAGGTTCCCAGGAGAGGGCCAGGCATAAAAGTTAGAGCGCCCCTCGCCCCCAACCCTCCAACTATTGCTGCTTTTCTTATCATATTCCCAATTTCTTTTGTTCTCCTTGCTTACCCATGTAGCTCGGGGCGACACTGGTCCCCTTCTTCGCCATCAGTAAACCTAGCTGGTCCCATTTCTTTCTGCTAAATGAGTCCACTTTAAGATAATGTTTGATGCGCTGACAGCCAGAACCACAACAGTGTAAAAGAAACCAAGTTTGACATCTTATAATTGTGCGTCAGAAAGCAGATATTGTGGCATTCTGGGCTGCTTGCAGATCATGCTGCTGATATGGTAATTTGCTCAAGTGAAGGATGTGATGAAAGTGATGGCGTTGATAGTTTAGTAGTAGCGGCCCCTTGAGACCAGTCTGCTGATCCCCCCCCCCCCCCCCTCTCAATAAACATGCAAGTCCTAAATCCATCATATAAAAAGCACTTGTTTTAACAAGTCACCTTCATTGTCAGTAAGATCAAAAAATCCTCTACGTAATGTCTGCTACCATTTTAACTCCTTTTTTACATTTAAGTCAGTCAGAAAAAATCCTTGAACCCATTCTATTTTTATAAAAACAGAATTTAGTTTTGCTGCTTCGGCTGCTTAGAATCAGTCGTGACATGACCTGAGTCACAGACACGTTTAAAGCAACCTTATCTAACCTGAACGCAGACATGCTTTGTTGTAAATGACTTCTGAAGCCTCTGTTCCATCCCTGATGTGATAGCTTGAGACAAATTGAAAGTGTATTTTTAATTTTTGCGTAAATTCTGTAAATAATAATTATTTAATTTTTTTATTGTTGTAACCCAGCTCCGTCATGCTGCGGTCTGGCTTGGCCAGGTTACTCAAGACTCTTTGAGACCTTTCTTTTTCAATGTTTTTACCAAATCGCTTTCACACAAGAAATCTTTTACCTCCTGTGAGAAAGGAGCTGGTGGATGGGAGTGAATCTGTTACTCCATAATATTTATTTTGTGTTTGTCATTGGATTGATTTGAGGTCATGCTGCACTTCAAACCTGAAATGACATGAAACCGGATCTAAAGGTGTACATTAGTCACTGGACTGATCAAACCTTGCCGTTCCATCAACGGAGGAACCATTTTTGATATATGATTAAAATAAAATGTGTTTGAAGTTATCAATGGTGGGAAACATTCACGTGTAAATGCACTACTGAGAATGGAAGATTCCATTGTGAAGTTATTTCTACAAGAATTTAGCCAGAACATGAACACTGAGCTTTTTGTTTGAGCTGCATGAATGACCTTCTTGACCGGCTGCTGTTTTCTTTAAGCAGATTTTTTTCTTGCACTGCAGGTCCTGCCCACATATTAATCTTTTAAATGAGCCGTGGTTTGGAGTTAGATGCACACATGCTTTTCTAAATGTAGTTTTCTAATATGCACCGTCCCATTAGGCTTTAATCAGCGCTATCTGAGGCTGGGACGGAGCCCTGTGGAAGGGGAGCGAGAAGTCAGACTGAGATGCTATCGCAGCCGAGGAGACAGGAAGCCTCTGTGTAATCTTGTCAGGTTGGAGATCGGGGCTGCAATCAAGCTGACGGGATTGAATACTACTTGTCTGCTGCTGCAGCTTCATCCTGAGCGTACTGACCTGCTGGGAGCTCCTCTTTTACAGGAACCTGGATCTCACCTGGGTAGATTTCAAATTTCATATACAATAGTTCATTTTTGAACAGTGTATGCAAGGAGTGTTTTGGAGATACATGATTCATAGTCGTTTAGAAGATATAGTTGTAGGTGTAACACCAGAATTAGCTAAACCCAAATTATTTCTCTGCCAGACTCCTGAGAACAGGAGTACCTTTAAACCAAGCAGTAAAAAAGGAGCAATATCCCTTAATACTGAATAAATGACAACATTTTCTAACATGATATGATTCTGGTCAAAAGTCAACTGATGACAAAAAAAAAATCTAAATTAGTCTCAGAAGCGATTCAGAAAAATCCACACTAAGAGCAGAAGATGTGTTGCTGTTGGTAGTGGTGGTGGAGGTGGATGAATAGTGGTTATGTCACCTATAACAGAACAGGGAACACGCAGCAATCCTTACACATGTGTCAAACATAGTGAGAAAGCTGCTCTGAAATTACATATATGTCAATCATATGATAACCAAACAGTCCCAGGACCCCCCTCCTGAAATAAAGCTGTCACAGTGTTTTTTTCCAGCTAAACCCGAGCTTACCAAGTAAATAGGAATGCTTCACACAGACACACACTGATATTTGCCAGATGCTCAGTGCTAATTAGGGCAAAGTATTCCCCCCTCACATGGAGTGTGTGGGAAACCATAAGAGGACCGCTGGCCGACCTGTTTGGCCTGAGCTCTGTTTGTAGAAAATAACAAACTCGAGGTGGTTGTTCAGTTCTTATTATTCCAGTTTTTATACAAGGAGAAGGGGACTTCTGTTTGTTTAAATCTGAGACTGAGATCCGAGTTAATTTGGAAACCAAATAAACAATTTAAAAGGTGTTATCTCACAATCCAAGTAGAAGCACATCTTTATGAAGTTGGATACGTGATACTTTATGAAGATGCCGGACTTCTTCCTCACTGCCATTCATGACAGTCATTGGCAGTCCAGGGGTCTCATTCGTCTGAAGACAATTTCCAATTTAGCTCTTATGATCTGCTGAGAATAAACGTCTTAGCTTAGGGCACGTTCTAAAAATGATGCTTTTAACTTTCTCACCTGTGATCTACAAATCGGATGCTTTACCATTTTTTCGCTATAATGCCAGAACAAATGTGGGCTCAGTCAGGAATAGCCACGGACTGAAAGAGAAAATCTAATTTTTGTGTGGACCAGATCCCGGCGGTGATAGGGGAGATGGAAGCCAGACCACACGTTTTAAACACAGTGAATAGTGAGCTGTGACTGTGTCAAGTAAGGCAGAGCTATAATAACAACACGGTCTGGTAATTAGCTCCTCACACTTTTAATTCCTATTGCAGTCTTCATAAAGCTCAGGCTAACTTCACCACAGGCTTGCACTCCCTCCCTCCTGCATAGAAAGCAACGCTCCAAACCCTCCTCCACTCCAAAAACTGGTGGTGGTGGTGGTGGGGGGGGCTGAGCAGGAAGCAAATGGAAATCTGAAGGCTCCAGCCACCCACGGACCCGGCCCCCTCCGCACCACCCTCCCCCTCAGTTCTCCCAGGCTGCATTCTGGTTCTGCGTCCTGGCTCCTGGCCAGGTTTTGGTGCTGTAATGGGGAGGGTCACGGTTTGACCCCGGGCCTGCATGTTGGATGATGTTATTATTAGCGGTCCGTTTCCCTCCAGGCAGGCGGTCCCCAAAGCAGGAGGAACTGCCGTGCTCTGGGGAGGCTCGAGACCTGGAGAACAGCTGTGCAGGTTCCAGGCTGCTGGGGCCCCCACAGTCCCCTGAGAGCACCGCTGCACCACGGAGATACAACTGTTTGTTATAGAGACTTACTCACCCCACAACACACTGTTGCCCCGTAGGACCGTGATGGCATTATAACAGGAATCAGACACTACAATGCAAAAATATGACATCGCAGACATGGATCTGATAACGGCAGACACAGGCAGGGGAAGAAAACTTACGCTGGCAGCTAGTTTTCCATAGTGTCGATCCCATGATGGTGTTTTTCAGATTGTTTCATTTGACTTTTAGAGCCATGAAGCAGTCGCTGTGTTCAGTAGAAATTAAACAAATGCAGAAAAGTCAGATAAAAGATTTACTTTTTATTTGGTTTTCTTCTTAGATGTACTTTTGGATCCATTCAGACTCCTGGGCTCAGTTTGTAAATGACTGCTCTGGTCCTTAGCATACATGTTCAAACTCAATCACCTGGACGGTTATATGGCATTGTCACTTTTGACATTATTTTTGTGACTTTTTACATGATTTTTGCATTGTTGCGACAAAATACTTTTATTTTCAGATCACTTAGTAGTTCCATATATTAGTTTTTATTTCAATTTAAAATGACATTTGAAGCCTCCAAGAAGTGCGTCAGTTTTTAGACGAGTAATCCAATATTGCAGCAGGTGCTTCTGTCAGTGACTGAAGTCCCTGAATGCATCTCTGTGTGCTAAGTACACCCTTTAACTTTTTTTGAAGGCGTGCAAGTCATGAATTGATTTGGAGATGAATTGCAACCAAAAGGTATTTAAAACCCAACCTTACCCCTTTGCCATCTTAATTCTGCCTGTTCCTGGCAGTTCAGGAGGGAGCCATCTAACTACCTAAATAGCTCTGGAAATTGCATGTGGCCTTTGACTGTCTCTGTAATTGCGAGACTCTTGCAGTATTTTGCTTGGCAGTTTGAGAGGTTAACCCCTAAGGGTCGGAGGCCCAGAGCTCTCTGTCTGACTGGCAGGGGTCTCCTCAAAGCCCCACTTGTTCACCTTCCAGCCCGGGCAACTCTAAGCTGCTGCTGATCCTCTTTTAGATGAAAGAAATGGATCAGGAAGCTGATGTATTCAGCTGCGGCAGAGGCTCTGCAGGGAGGAGCGGGGGGTTTCAGGGCCACACAGACCCACCAAACACAATCACTCTGATTGCTCTTGGGCACAAATAGCATGATCACCTCTATAAAAGAGCATCAGCTCTGAAACTGAGTTTTAGCTGTAATCAGATTACATCGCTGTTGCTTAAATGTTTGTTTTCTATTTAAAAAAAAAAAAACAATTTAGCAAATTCTCATGAAAATGTAAATGCGGACTGTTCCTGTAGTTAATGATGTGCAGATGGGTGCACTTAGTTTGGTTATAATGAACAAGTCTTTGATGCAATTGCACACTTAAATGTCAATTTAGCAATTTGTACAGTTTAACTGTTCATTTCCAAAGAGAGAAAACCTCATTGCAGATGCACTCCATGCGCTCAGCGGCGCTGGAAACAATAAGAAGATCGATTAGGTAAACAGTGAATTCAAAGATGACCAACAATAATGGCACGTCAGATCGATTTAATCTTAGTTCTGCATGGTATGCTGGTATTTTGAAGGATTTCATACCCACGACTCTGTCGATTCTAAAGGTGTCCAGCTGGGGTCTTCTGCTGAACGTACTTTCTTACCTACCTGCACCATCGGAGGATGCTGACAGATGTATTCTATAAGAATGAAGCTTCTTTTGGAGTCAGCAGTAACTAGAGAAAAGGCAACATGTTCAGTGTCCTCCTTGGATTCCCACATTGTTCTCAGCAGTTCTCTGCTCCCCCTGGGCCTGGAGAACGACTCTCTACACCCCAGACAAAAGTACACAGGCAGAAAAGAAATATCAAGGCACAAAAGCTCTTTATGAATCCTGTCAAGTTACATTGATTTTTTTTCTGTATATTTGACAGACAACATAAAATCGTTGCTTCATGTCATGTCAAGCTGGGCCTCAGAGATCATGTCGGCTTTGCCTGCGTTGCTCAATTCTTTGAGAAAAAAACATTTCTTGGATGAGGCATTGTGGAGAGGCATTGACTGTGAGTGATTCATTTATGTGAGTTCCCTGCCACAATAACACATAAACAAACTTCAGAAAATCAACTTCAAATCTGTGTCAAACTTAACTCGACTTACACTTTGTATCTCAGACCAGAAAACGTGGTCCGGGTCTGATTCGTCAGCACAGCGGCGGATGGAAGGACTTGAGAACTGGACCAGGAACGGGCTGCTGGTTTGTCTTTATGGAGGGATGTGCAGCTGTGTAATCAGACCTGGCCCTGACCCCACCTGTCCAGACGTTCCTCCACACCTTCCATCACATCCATGAGTCACGCACAACCTGATGAAGCAGCGGTCGCGTGCGACCCTTAAGCTGGGCTGACCTCAGTCTGATTTAGTGAGGATATACCACGACTTCCATCACTGCATGAAGACAGTACATTATTCTTTGGTCTTATAACAATCATCAGGGCTGTATTTACTTTACTTAAACTCACACTGATTTACTGCTGACTCAAGATGTACGATAAATAGTTTATATATACGTTTAACTACTTGAATATTTCCAAAGCCAGACTATTTCCTGCAACATTTATTCGAATACTTTTGTGCACATTCAGCTTTTACAAAAAAAAAATCACTATAAGATAACAGTTAAAACGTAATGTGCAGCTATAAAGTATATTAAAATATCCTGCAAAAAAATATAAAAGGCAAAATATAATTCAACAAGTAGATGCAGCAATATTGAGAGCTCTACGATTTTTTAAAAAGTTTTTTATTCAGTGAAATTACATGTCGTTATTCCTTTCCAGTTTGCTCAATTTATTTAATAATTTCACTTGGAACAAAGAACATTTATGTTGTAATATGTCTATTTTTCCTAGTTCCCCCACTTCTTCTGTCCCTACTGTCTAATAAAAAAGCACATTATCTGCTGCCATTGTCTGACAACAGAGCTGAACGTGACTCAATGGAGGAGGCAGTCAGTGTCAGACATGTGGATGCTCTGAGGTCCCTGTTGAGAACACTAAGCTCTGTATTTGTACCACTCTTGCTGAGGGTAACAGGCACTCCAGCCCAGGTTAGAAGTGGGGCTCCCTGCAGCTGCTGTCTGATTAATGCAGTGATGAGTGAATGAGGACCAAGGGAAAACCATGCACACATACACACAAAACACACACACACACTGAAAGGGTTAAGCAGGCAGTTAGGGAGGAGACCTGCTCTGTGTCCAGGATGTTGAGTGCTGCAGCCCGATGGTGTGCTGTTACACTCCATGAGGCCTCGGCTCCACTTGGGATCTGATTGGGCCTGTAAGATCACAGCAGACCCCCCCCCCTCTATGCCAACCCCACCCCACCCCCTCCCTGAGGGTTTCTCTCTCCACATCCTCCCTGCTGATTATCACCGCTGCCAGAGCTGACTCTTGCACTCCAGCTGCTGTCCACACTCCGGCTCTGGAGATAATTTAACCAGGCTGCATAGAGGGAGAAAACTTTCTCACACTGCTTGACGAAGCTGAGCCGCTTGCACAGAAAAGCTCCTCCAAGTCTTTAGCTTGTTGCCCTCTACGGAAACACACATGAAGGTCTGCTGTATCTCACCAAAATGAGACTCTCTGCTAACGCTACATGCATTTCTGTCATGCTTCCTTCAGTGGCGCATTTAAACAATATCCAGAATTAGAAACCAGAATAAGGTTAGAGTCTTCTTTTCTTGCAAGAAGTTCATCTCTCTGCAAAGCAGACATCAGCTTCCCCATAGATCAACCTGTGCAACTCTCTGCAGGTGTTTCCTCAGACCAGAGCACTGAAATCAGCGTCTTAAAGGTGAATCTCAGCAGTCGTCTTTAATGCGAAGCTCAAAATTGAATCTTTCAATCGAAAACACGCATACAACATTTCACTACCTACAGCAGGCTAAGGCATTGTGTGCTTCCAATACAAGACAACCTTGAATAACAAAGCGGAGTGAATGATTCTTTTCCAAGATGGAAAACCAAGTTTGGAAAGAGAGCATCAGGTCTGTCATTTCACGTGAGCAAAGGCTGAATGCAAAAACAGCTGCAACAAACATCTAGTTGACTTTGAGATGCCGCCATGGAGAAAAATACAGTAATTGACCAGTCGAAGAAGTGACTTTAGAGCAGGACAGAAAAGATGGCTCTCAAAGATGACAGGAATCACAACGAAGCCTAAAGATTTCTGTAAAGATTTCAGATATGAAATATAGTCTGCATAAGTTGTCTACTTACGCTGAAAATGCCATTCACTTCCACAATTAATGCATAAATTACAGAGTCTTACTCTAAGACTACAATTTACACTAATTATGGGAAATGATTATGGTTTACTTTTGTATTTAATGCTGTGTGACAGTGAGCAATTCAAACAATATGCACACTTTTAACATGGGGTCTCTCATGTGCCCTGGCACTGATCCATGAGCTACTTGGATGCAGTCCAGGACCTCTGGGAGTAAAGCCTCGTCTTATTTGTGAGTCTCTGCCAAATCAGCATCAGCATGTGGATGCTTGGGGGGGGGGGGTTGATGTAGGGTTTGCAGGATCCCGCCAGTTCTCTTCCAGGCCGTCCTGAGTGGCAGAACAGGACAGAGACGGGAAGACGCTGCTCTACACTCCCAGAACCCTCACCGCCTCTACCCTAAAACCCTGCCGTGTAACATATTAGCATTGTGACTTCAGACCTGCTTTCATCTACACACTGTACATGTACACTTTCTTTATGCCAGTGCATAACGACTCCAGATTATGTGACGACAGGCATGTCATCCAACTGGCCCCAACACATAAAAATTAAAAATGAGGATCTGATTTAGAGGCAACTGCTGGTCTTTTGTTGACGTCTGCGACCCCGATCCATTTTAGGTGTGTGTGACAACACACCTGTGCATTTGTGTGTGTGTGTGTGTGTGTGAGTGTGTGTGTGTGTGTGTGTGTGTGTGTGTGTGTGTGTGTGTGTGTGTGTGTGTGTGTGTGTGTGTGTGTATATGCAGTTTTGATATTTACACAAAAAAGGAAAATCCCTTTTTAACATTGTGATTATGTGTGTGGACTCTGGTGCTGTTGGTGCACAGAACACAACAGGTAATAATAAATAATGAAATCAAATTTCTGCCCTGAGAAAGAATTCAATTACAGCATTAAACATATAATCTGATAAATCGTTGCCTTCACTGTGTAAATCGACGCTGTTATATACATATCTGTAATGTGAATCCTATAATAAAATGGATTATCCACGTCAGCTGTGAATGGTAGCTGGTTGTGCATCTGATGGCATCTCTGCCAGACGTGTGATGTTTTTGTGCATGGTTATACAAATTACACACACACACACATGCACACAGACACACAGATTTAATACTGTAATGGCAACTAGGAGAAAACAACAAGCATTATCTATTTAGATGAAAGATCGCTCCTTTTCTTCTCTGCAGAAGTTCCCTCCTTCACAATGAACAATGCTGCCACATTATACCTGTCGGGTATTTAATATCTTGTAGTCATTTTCAAATCTGGGGTTTCCCCTTCTCTTTCAATTATGAAGTGAAATTGAGAAATCAAACCCAGAAGCACTGTTTGCACGCAGAGGCATTTCATCGGACTGAAACACACACAGAGAACACACAACCTCTTGTGTATGGCAGCAGACAAACATTTCCAGGGAGGTGTACACTTTGTCTTCCTTTGAAAATGGTGATTGTGTAATGCTGAAGAACAACAGGCGAGTTATACACTGGGGTTGTATTACTCAAAAGCACCCTCTTAGAATATGAAATACTTGTCATACAACAATATCGTATATCATGTAATGTGTCTTTATCATGTATGTTTACAAGGATGATGTCTTGACATCTTTCCCTTGATTGTAGGGTCATCACAGGCGTTGATCTTTGTTGGAAAGTTTTTCAACACCACCATTCATACTTCTGCCAAACCACGCTAACCACAGAGATTACATCTAAGGTCTCACAGGGCAATTAAAAGAAATTAACTAAAATTGAGTTTAATTTTGTTTTGTCTGCCGTTTTATCGTATTTATTTTGAGCCTCTAGGAAACCCCCACCTTTTAATTACTCCAAAAGCTTACTTTCCATTTTTGAATCTTAGCCTTTCCACTGGTCTTGCGGAACGCTGTAGATGCTATCAGCTGTGACACAAACACTGAACAACGATCTGGTGCGTGTTTGCATCACATGGTCGTGCTTTGATCCTCGTGGATATCCAGATAGTCAGTGGCAGGAAAACCAGTAGATTTAAAATGAGGAATGCATCAAGGGGCGT
Organism: Antennarius striatus; assembly: GCF_040054535.1. Taxonomy (NCBI): domain Eukaryota; kingdom Metazoa; phylum Chordata; class Actinopteri; order Lophiiformes; family Antennariidae; genus Antennarius; species Antennarius striatus. The sequence goes on from NC_090787.1 coordinate 13,521,293, forward strand.
GCTGTTTACTTGTAGTTCAGGGCAGCTGGTTAGCCACCCCTGTGCAGTTTTGCAGCCCCCTCCCTCACTTTTCAATTCCATCCACACCCCAGGCTCAACTACTAACTGGGGGGCTGGAATATTGTGCACTGGGGATCAATGCAGGCCTGAGTGAAATGTCAACTGAAGCCCTGCGATGTGTCTGGCTGTGAGGGAGTTGTAATGGCTATTGATCCACTGTGCGCTTAATGCAGAGCTGCCCTGCCATGACGCGAGCCAGCTGCAGCAGAAAGATACATGCATGAGATGAGCTAAAACTGAGAAAATAGAAAAGAAAGAGCCCACAGTTTGGTCCCCCTCCTCCTCTATCCCTCCCTCTTTGGCTGCAGATTGATCTTCCTCTTCCTGCTGATTCTAACTGGGGTCTGTCATTATCTTACTCTGTCATTAGGGGCTCCATTGACAGCCTTGGCCCGTCTGTGTCACTCTATTGAGACAGCAACACTTTTCCCATGCAGTGTTCCCTACATTTATTAAAATCCCTGACAGCCTTGTCTTAGCTTTCTCCATAGATGGCTGAGCTTCAGGCAGTGTCTGCAGCAGTGTAATTGGAAGACAACGCTCTCTGTGCCCGGCTGGTAATATCTGTGAGGTCCGGCTGTAGGTCAGACTGCTTTGTACCAGACTGCTTACTATGAAGAACAAAATCAGACCACCCGTCCCCAAAGGTTTATCTCGGCGCTACTAGACACTACATTTATGCCTGTGTGAGTGAATCACGTGTCGGGGAGGAGATTTCATGCTGTCACATTTGGCCAGAAAGTATGAATGAGGTCATTCTGGGAGGTCAGATCGAGATGAGGTTGTTTTTTTTTTTTCTTTCTTCTTGCTCAAGAGTAGAAACTGAAAAAATTGGAGCCACAGTCCTGTCACCAATTACGCAGTCGTGTTTAAACCGTAATATTAACAGAGCATTACTTTAAGTATAATTAGCTTCTGATTATTTCACATGCTAAATGATGCTTCCTGTGTTTTGTCAAAAGGGATTAGGATTCATTATCACATTCTGTTTTATTCATATCTTGTACACTGTGCCAATTTCTTTTGGGATCTGGGTTGTAAACATCTGGGATGAGAAAAATGGGCTTACATAATCCTCAACTCTGCCTAATAATTTTCATGCAGTCCCCCTGCTCCTGTCAAGCTACATAAAACAGCTTGTAAAAATGATTATATGCTCAAATATCACAACGGCTGCTTCAACTTAAGGAATTATGGACTCAGTTTGGTTCAGGGTAACTTTATAATATAATGAAGGTGAAACAATACAAATGAAGAAGCTGAAATCATTTTATTCTTAGCTTTTGCATAAATTTCTAATCCTGTGATTATTGCTTTGTTATATTCTCAATTTGAGAACGTTGCTGGTGGCTGTCAGGACGTTCACGGGGGGCTGTAACGCTTTGTGTTTGTTCGATTATGGGTATGTTTATGTTTATTTGTGTGCAATTCCTATGCAAATCTATGGACAAGCTGGTGGTGGTGGGGCCAGGCAGCTTTTCCATGTTACAAGAGGCACAATGATGTAGGACCAGGGGGCCTCTGGCTGTCTTGGCCCTGTAACGCATGATGTTGCTCAACAGGATGGAAGTTATGGTGGAGTTGGAGTGAAACTGATGACATGGTGTGTGACAGAGACTCATCTTTTGAGTGTGATACAAGCATTTGCTGCTCAGCTTGTCCGCAAAGAATTATTCCAGATTACAGGTCACAAGGGGTCAGTGGACATACATGTGGGAATTTTCCCTTTCCAAAAGCAAAAAAAAATCCATTGTGGGCATAATGAAACAACATTAAAGAATCAGCCAGGGAGGGAAAAGAGAAAAACAATTAGTCTATGGATCTATAACACGAAGCTCTTTTACAAGATGCAGCGAAGAATTAAGATGAAAATATATCACAGATTTTTCCCACAAGGCAATGAATTTCTGTGTCCACACAATTTGAATTTATGACCCTGTTCTTGCCTAACAGACAGGGAAAAAAAATTTTTTTTAGAGAAAGGAAGGAGAAATGTTTAATACAGTGCCTGCTGTGAAAGGAAAAAGTAATGCATATCTCACTATCCTGCCTGTCTCCCAGAGATGAAATTGAAATTTTAATGCATTTCAGAGTTTTTCCCCCTGAACAGAGACGCTGAGAGACACGCGGATGTCATATTTACTGTATGAACATCTATGCTTTAATGCACTCTACAATACTGCCATCTCCAAGTTCTCCTGAACAAAATATGTTCTGGTCGTGAACATAAAGGAAAGGCAAAGAAAAAAAAACTATTCCTCACACTTCTGCATTCATGGCAGAGACTAAAGGGCATGTCAGTCCTCCTGGCTCTGAGAGAGGTAATTATCCTTTTCCTGTCAGAGAACAACAAATGATCACCAAAGATGGGGCGCATTTTCAGGAGCTGAAATTTGTCAGTGGGAAGGAGAAGGGGGTTTAATTTTCCAGCGGTTGCATGTCTACTTCTATCATGTTTTTCAATGGTCATTTGTTGTGTGCCTTTTTTCTATTCCCATGATTTTGCGGAGGAGTAGCGCTGTTTGAACCGCTGAGCATCTGAGGGTGTATATTGTGTGGCCTGCATTAACATACCTATTTATAGTCCTACACTTTCTTACAGTCGTCTTTTTTCTGTTGTGACCATTTCACAGATCATATATTGTCCAGGTAATTTCCCATTCAGCATGTGTGTTTTTTACCTTTCAGAGAAAGCAGTGAATGGAGGGAAAATTATCACAATTACTCATATAATTGAGCCGTCTTTGTAGCAAGTGCAGCTTCAGTAGCCCCTTTTTTTCCATCAGCCAAAATGGTTTCATTATATGGGTTTTTCATATTCCTGACACAGGGCTCTGCTAAGGGCCTGGCACGTGGATGAGATGCAGGATGAACAGAGGGAACCATTAAGGTCACAGTAGGAATAATTATCTCAGCTATGGAAAGAGCATCAGTCTTTATTCTCCTCGGCACAAATGCAATGTCCACGGCTTAGAACTTTGTTACAAATGGAGTTTCCACCTTCCACTTACACAAAGAAGAGGGGAGGGGGAGCAAGACTTGTATCAACATGACAATTTTCCATCATTAAGACTAATGACAGGCACAGACTGTGGGGATGAAGGGGAGCACAAAAAGGAGAGGCACATTCAGGTGTTGGCTGAGTGCTGACCTCCTTCCTGTCTTTGTCGGCGACTTAACTCTTAACAAAAACTAAAAAAGAGGTTTCAGACTGAAGGCGCAGTGGCAGCTGAACGTCAAGCAGCCCAGCTCTCCATGGGCAAATGACTTAATTGGTAAATTTGCATGTTTTCCATTTGCTGGGAAAGAAATTCAATAAGACCTACATGTAAAGATAATCAATTGCTGTTTCATTGTTGGTGAAGTAATTCGTCAGTCTCTGGGTATATGTCATATTGATTTTATTCCTGCATTGCAGCTCTGTCACATAGCCACACCATCAAAAAGTTTATTAAATTGCAATTATCCCTAAAAAAAAAAATCTGGTTTGTCAATTTGATTCCCAGATCTTCACCTAATAGGTGAGATACAGTAATGTGTAAGGATGAAATCTGATACTAGTTTCTTTCACAGTTTAGCTGAATTAAGTAAAAGCCATTTTTTTCCTTCCTCTACAGTCTTCACTCACGTAATTGATCATTTTACAGGCAATTTCAGGCAGGGTGGATGCTTGCTGCCATAGTCTGACCCCTGCTGCTGCTGTAATGGGGACTGCATTTCTGCCAGTTCGCTGGGGACTTTTCCACAAAGCTGTCTGAAGCGAGATATGCCCTGAACACACCAGGGGTGGGGTGGGTGGTGGTGGAGGGTTGAAATATACCTCCTCTTTGTTAATTATAGTTTCCTTCTTTAAGATGGAGGAACATTATGTGCAGTTCAAAAAATTTCTTTTTCAGAGAATAAAGGAGTCAAGAGTTCTTAGAAAAAATTTTCCTTTATGAGCTGTTTCATATGTGACAAGAAGCAAATTACAGATTTTTGACAGATGCAAAAACAAACAGAATAAACAACAATATAATTGCCAAAAATTACTGGTAGTGAACTAAATGCCACATGTCATCTGTTTAATCCTACTATTATTCTGCAGAGCAACAAGTCCAGTTTCGAGTCCCAGCATCAGTCGGTCAGTAAATCCTGAACTGATGCTCGGTCCTCGCAGTCATCTAAGAACAAACAGAACACCATTATCATCCTGCACATAATTTTTAAAACAATTAACACATTGTCATTGTTTTATTATTTAATTACAGCAGAAAATTACAAACATTTTGGGTGACAATGATGAAAATGGCTGTTAAAAGCAGATTGTGGTCCAAATAACACAAAAGTAAAACCCAAAACAAAATACAGGATGAAAGTGACTCACAAATCTTTCAGATCACTTATTATCAATTGAAAGCACAAAAATATTGTAAATTTAGAAATAAATTTATCTGTACAAACCTTGTTTTCTGTCACTTTCACTATTATTTAATTCACAAACCAGGAAATGTGACTGCTAATATTGAAATATTTGTCTGATCATTACACAAATTAAAAGAACCTCACATTATCCTCAGGCTCTAAATTCTGTTTGCCTGTCGAAAATGAATTTTAATTTTTTTTTTTTCTGTTTTACACAAGAGAATTTATTTAAACAAAAGACATATTTCCATTTCTCCCTGTATCCTTCCTGACCCTTATGATAATGCAATCACCTAAACAATATAACAATATTGTGTTTCTTAGATATTCTGATTCATTTTCGCTTGCATATAACTCATTTTGATGGCTCATTGAACATGAAAATAGACATTGAATCAAGTTAATTGTGGTGCATCTACTTTGCCTTCACTGCAAATTACAGGATGGAAGCAAGCAGAGACACCAAGGAAGCAAAGACTAGTATAATATCCCTTGTTTGATCCACTATTCTTTGAAACAGGAGGTAAACCTTGACAGTGACCCTCCTACTGGAGGTCACTGCTGGAGGTCACTGCCATCACGTTTGAATGTATAGAGCTGCATAGGCTGATGTGGAAATGAACAGTTTCACAAATGACAAATGACTACCAATAACTATAAATAAATAAACAATAAATAAATAAATGGGGAAAAAATAGAGATTGCAAGCAATTATTTTGTTTTGTTTCAGATTATAAAATCTAAAAAATGATATTGCTTGTGTAGTGAGTCCTTCCCTATTTTGCAAGTGACGGTTCAGTGGAAATAAACTGCAGTCACTATAATTTAAATCGAAATATATATTTTCAGATACGAAACCGGCACATATCATGAAATAGAAGTTGGGGAAAGAAATCCTAAAAATAAACCTACACACATGCACGCTGTAAAATAATAATAATATACTGTATATAGCTGATTGCGCCTGATGTCTGCATGAGGTTACCCATGCGTTTTAACCCAACAAGGACTCAGTTTACTATTGTACGGGCGTGACATTTGATGGCTGTAAAATGTGTGTGGAGCTGCAGTTGAGGAGGGCTTTCCATCACCGGACTGAAATGAAGTCTGTGACATTTTTACCCCTCCCTGCCCTTTTCCCTCCTTCTGTCTCTCCACCTCTGCACTAACCCTCAGGTGAAGAGCAGCAGGTGTTAAAACACCCTCAGCCACATCTACTCTGTCCTAATGAACGCTGCCTCCGCGCTCCATCCATGCATGGAGGACTTTATTTTTAATGTGGCTAGTTAGAGCCCTGCTGCCGTGCAGGAAGGACCGCCGTGGCCTGCGCTGCCCTCCTGCCAGCGAGCGCAGGAGTCAAATTATATATTAAAGCGGTAATATTATCACGCACTGCTCAGCCTAATGACACTGAGGGTGGGGGGACCCTCGAATAAATAGTTAATTCTTTAGTTTCCAATAAAACCGTCACTTTGTAAATGATGGCTTCAATGGAAATATCCATTAAATGAATATAATTTATGCATCATATTTTTCTTTAATGTTTCCCCCCCCCCCACACTAAATGACGTTATACTTGAACAAATAATAGCGGCGTTATTAGTCGTGCACTTGTCGCATTGTTTTACAATTTTCTGCCTCTATTCTGTTAATGGTTTTGCTCGCAGCCCCGTGCCAGTTTGGAGATACTATAATCGTGGGAAAATAATAACAGTTATCAGTCGCACCCACCAAGTACCCATAAAAATCTGTCCTCTGTTCTGGAAGATGATAATTATTGGTTGTACTACCATTATCATTGTCGTTGTTGATAGAGGAAATCTTGAAGCATTTTTCGAAAGTAATTCGGGAGAAATCACTTCAAATTGGCCCATTTCAGGAGGACAAGAGACCAGTTCTTGTTGTAGCCTAATATTTCAGAGAAATCTTTAAATTCAGGCATCCCCAGCCGCGCCTGGCGCACTGAGGTACACGTGCCGTGATGTCAGCGCCCGCATTTTTGATGGCACACTTTGCAACTTGCTAGTTCTGTTTTGAGTTCAATTATGTAATTACACTGATAATCACAGTGACGGAATTTAACTGCCTTTAATTTGTTATTCAGGTGGAGATGGAGGGACTGAGGATGGAGCAGCCGGGCTTGTGTTTCAGCTCTGAGCAGACAGCAGAACATGACATGCAAAGCCTGAAAATGAATCCAAACAACAACTACTGTACAACCAAAAATTTGAAAAGCTGCCGGATATTTTCTTATTCTTCTTCTTTCAACGAGGATGGAAGCTGTCTGACCCCGAATGGTGTGGATTTATCTGCTTTTTTTTTTTTTTCCTTTTCTTTTCCATCGCACACTTTGTAAAGTAAGTGGACGCAGACGTTGCTTCTTGGTGAGGTTGGTGTTTTTAATGCAGTCTGGTTGAAGTAGAATTAAAGGCGCGCAAACCTGTGATTTGACATGATAAATCTGCAGCTCAAGAAAAACGTATCTCCTGTTCGGTTCGGTCGTCAATTCAATTTAACCAGATGGATAATTGTTGTCATGAGGGGAAGGCCTCACCCCCACCCTCACAAATTCATAATCAAAGGTGCCAGTGTTTAACAAAACGGTCATCATTAATTTGATGGTGTTAGGAAAGCATTTAAACGCCTTAAGCAAACGGGTCTGTGCGCAATAATGGTTGTCTTATACAAACAAGCAGAAGATCTGTGGAATAATCGATTGGAAAATATTTTCTGTAAATATATGTCCTCATTGTGTATATTTATAAAAGAAGACGAACAATGCAAATTATTTAATTTAATTGCCCTTTAGTGGGTCAAGTGCTACAAGCAGGTGTTCTAAAACATCACTGCCAGCACCTGAACCGGGAAGCCTTATTTCGCTATCAAACCGCAGACTTCAAGCCACGGCAAGTGTTAAATACATGATTGATTACAGACCTGCTAACTAAAATTGAACAGTTATGGTAATACACTTTTTTCAGCAGCAGGACCTAGCATTTTTGAACTAGATTGGCCAGCAGCAAGATCAGTTTTAAGGAAAATAACAGTAATTGATGACGAATTATAACAAAATTATTAATAATACATCTTGAAAAATGAATTTTTTCAAGATTCAATTTTCTACACTATTGAGCTTTGTGTCAATACAGGTTAAATGACAGCTTTGTTAAACATTACAATTATTTAATAGTACTGACACAAAAGGAATCAGAAAAATATGTTATCATCCTCTTATACTAGATAATGTTGATGTGTCATGTCAAAATAGATGTTTTAACCTATAAATAACATCCTTTAATAATAATAATAATAATAATAATAATAATAATAATAATAATAATAATAATAATAATAATAATAATAATAATAATAATAATAATAATAACAACTGTTTACATGTCCAGAGGACATTTTGTAAAGGTTTGCTGCTTTTCCTTGAATATATTAAGTTCTTCGGACCCAGCCCCAGCGTCGCCTATCGGCTTCCCTCTTGGAGAGAGTGGACCAATCAGCAACAGTCTTTGATGAATATTCATGAGTCCGAGATTCAAACCTTTGAGCGAGTTTTTCTTGGTCCACAGCATCATACCTAGGACTTTTCTCAGACAAAAACATACATTTTCTTATGAATGGGAAGAGAAAAAATCAGTTCGGCTTAAATTGGGACCCGTCCATCATTGAGATCATAGAAGGAAAACAACAAAAGCGAGACAAGGGCGACAGCGAGAAGAGATGACAATGACTACAATTCCAGAAAGTCTTAATAGCCCTGCCTCAGGAAAACCCGTTTTCATGGAGTTTGGACCCCCGAGTCAACAAATGTCGCCTCCCTCCATGTCTCACGGACACTATCCCATGCACTGTTTACATTCTGCAGGTCATACCCAACACGACAGCTACAGTCCAGCCTCATCGTTCCCCAGATCTTTGGGCTATCCGTACGTCAACTCGGTCGGCAGTCATTCCACCAGTCCATATCTCAGCACAGTACAGACCTACCAAAACAGCTCGGCACTGTCACAGACGCGGCTAGAGGACACAGGTAAGCGCGCAAGAGCATCTCTGCTTCCCAAATGTTCACTTTCTATGTTGGCACGGCTTTCCACTGGCTGCATACGGCCCTCGCTGCACCGAAAAGACGACCCAGATGTTGGAATTAGGCTTGGTAATTATTTATTGCGTAACGCTATAAACAATGTATGCAATTAAGGGTAATTATACCCAAAGTACAGCCCGTAAAACTTGCGCTGGAGTATTCATAGCTGTGCAGCACTGTTGGCTGCAACTGCCTCCTTGCTTTTTCCTTTCTCTTCACTCTTTTCTGTCTCTTTTAGCACCAGAAGCAGAGAAAAACACAGTGGTCGAAGGTGGAGAGGTGCGATTCAACGGGAAAGGGAAAAAGATCAGAAAACCAAGGACAATCTATTCCAGTTTACAACTCCAAGCACTGAACAGAAGATTTCAGCAAACTCAATATTTGGCGTTACCGGAGAGAGCCGAGCTCGCTGCGTCGCTGGGTCTCACTCAGACGCAGGCAAGACCAGTATTATTATTATTATTATTATTATTATTATTATTATTATTATTATTATTATTATTATTACTATTATTATTATTATTATTATTATTATTACTATTATTATTATTATTATTATTATTATTGACATTGAACATAATTCACTTGTCTTAATATTCAGTGTTAATGCTAAAATCAAATTAATGTGTAATTTCATTTCTATATTATCTTCGCATTGCTTCATAATATTTATGAGATATGAACCATTTATATCACAAAATGTCTCATTTGTGATGGACTTCTTTTGTGTATTTTTTTAAAAAAAATTGGTTTGCTTTTGACTTTGTATTTCTAAAGCCTGCTTCTGCGTAAATCTTCATGCGTAAAGCTGTTTTTTTTTCCCCGGCTTCAACATTTTTAAACGATCTCCTTTGTCTCTCCAGGTGAAGATTTGGTTTCAGAATAAACGGTCTAAATTCAAGAAACTGATGAAACAAGGCAGTGGTACAATTGACGCCAGCGCGTTGGCCAGTGGCCGTGGATTGTCGAGCGGTTCTCCGTCGGTGGCACCTGTCTGGAGCTCGCCGACCACCGTGAAGACGTCCGTGGGGACAACCGGATCTTACATTCCCAGCTACACCTCATGGTATCCAACCACACACCAAGACTCTATGCAACAGTCACAGCTCATGTGAACAGAGACCTCAGCCCTCGACTCTGCCACGGCTCGTGGATCAGGATGTTGGAAGGGGGTCTGCAACAATCCAGCACTGACAACACATCTGCAGCCCGTCGGTCGCTGCCGCTCCGGCCGCCTGATGCAGCGGCCTCCGCTGACCGATGACGGCAAGCAGAGGATTGGATAGAGGAAGGGAGCAGTGCGTGGAGCAACTGGTCCACGACAGTCAGGGGACAAATCGATCCTTTTATTGGCTGCTGTTTATCACTTGTGTCTGTTTCTGTTTTTAAATCTTATTTGTGTGAACTATTTGTTTGTTTACATCAAGATGTTTGACCCAAGGTGATGACGACCTAAATTCACTGACAGTTAATGGTCGATAAAGCCATGGGGTGATTCTTAAACCAAATAATAGGCCTATATATTAAATTCCACTGGTAACCAGGCCATTATCTCACAGTGAATTCAACCATAGATCATATTGTGCAAATCCTCAGCTTTCAACTGTTTTTTATATGTGTTTGTTATTTAAGTTAAATTATTCAGACGAGTTTTTTTTTTCTGTTGAGGTCAGTCTGTGTTCATTTTGTAAGTGTGAAATAACAACACCGTGTTGTTAATGCTGCACTAAGCAAGCAGAGCTTTTCTATGCCGTGCCCCGATGTTATGTGAAAATTGTAAAAGGCCTGACAATTTGCTGCTTAGAAAAAAAATATATACTAAGGGTGAGCAGCTTGATTTTCACTGTATTTTGTACATAATTTCTAGATTTGTTTTGTGCTGTATTGGATACGCTGTGAAACAGGGTTTTAGGCTTTCTGTATTCGTCCGAGATGTGTTTAGTCAATATAGAACATATTTAGTTTTGTATTGCTCAGTTTAATTTATTTATCTGTTTCTGAAGTTTATGTACATATTGTGCAAAGTTTCAAAAGCAGTAAAATATTGATTTAAATTATGTCATGAAAGGTGTCTGATTCCCCCCTACCACCACCACCACCACCACCACCCCCCACTCCCCCATCGTGGAATGAAGGGCTTCAGCGTGGTACAGGTTTAATGTAAGCTGACACAAAGCAGTATCATGTTATTGCTGCAGACACCGAATGAGGGTGTGTGAGCTGCAAACAGGCTGGTCGTTTAGATTAATGCTTGTGCGTTCAGCCGACAGGCTTCTGCTTGTCGCTGCTCACTGTTTGCAGATGTTACCAAAAAAACAAAACAAGGGGAAGCATTAGAATTTGACGTCGCATCTAAAATCATCTCGAGAATAAAACAAGATTTGTTTTGCATCTGCACGGAAATGTCTTGACAGAGTTCCATGTGAAAACCGAGACACAAAGAACAATTTGCAAAAAATCCTTTGTCATCTCTGTATGATTGTGATTTAACCGGCGCGTTTGAGGGAGATCTGCTTCATTCAACCACACCGCTTATTCCTTAACATCTTTTCCTTAAGATCATCTTTTTTTCTATTTGTCTTCCGTCAGTTCTCATTTTGCGTAATGAATGGGAGAGATCAATTGTGTGTGTTAAGTGAATAATTGTG